>NC_056669.1:93482184-93644684 GCF_018350195.1 Panthera tigris | reverse complement strand
GGAGAAGGATAAGCTGTGGCTACTTTCTAGATGAGTAGTAAAAACAGTATGTCATTAAGCAATTTCTTAATGGGCCAGGGTTTTAGGGGACTCCAAAGAAGTCACTGTCATATGAGGAGCTGCCATGATAAATGATTCATCAAAGATGATTATCCAAACATTTTGGTTACAGTCACGACCATCTGTCAGTTACTTCTTCCTGTGGGAATGTCAGAGCAAGATCAGTTATCTGGCTTCTGTTGTCGCCTTAACTAAACATCAAAGGATGAAGTTTTCAATTGAGCCCTTCTATAACCATTTCTTTTAATTTTTTTGGTGGTTGGGGAGGGTGGTGTGGAGGCACCGGGGTGGAGGCTAGATCATTATTCAAATCACTGCACAGATGTTTTCTTGAATGTTGGTAAACTCCCACTCAGTGTTAAACACGTTGTTAACACGCATTGTCCCTAAAACAATGATCAGTCTATTTTGAACCATAGGAAAGTATCCATAGTCAGGAGACAATTGGAGTTACAAGTAGAGCATGTCTCTTGCTTCTCAGATGTTTCCTCAAAAAACAGATGTTCTGTTTCCACTCAATAACACCACTTTCCTTTTTAATTGACCAGGGAAAAGAGGGGGAAATGAATTTGTTTGCTGTTTGTTTTTGTTTCCTTTTGGGGAACTGTAGCAATAGGTCTGACTGTGGATGCTTTCACTGATATATATGTGTGTGCACATACACAGTATGTATATAATATATACATAATAATGTACATATATGTGTACATAAATATGTGTATACTGTACAGATGTGCACAATACATGCATTATATACATAATAATTACATATATTAGGGAGATTATGTTACTATTTTTTTACATCTATCAGCAGGACTAGGTACATAATTTTTGAGGCCCAATACCCAATTAAAATGCGGGACTCTGGTTAAAGAATTAAGAATTCTAACATGGTGACAGTAGAGCTTTAAGCACCATGCCCTGTGACTGAAGTGGACACATGTCCAGTGCCAGTCCTGTCTCTTGGGTTCTCAGTAGATGCTAGTTCAGGTTAACCTCAATATTTAGCTTGGTTAGATAAGTGATAGGAGGTTAAATAAAAGTGAGATATGTTAGCAATCCAGCTCATTACTAATGTTAAACCAGGGCATTTGGAGATAGGGAAAAAAAAATAAAGGTCCTTTTCTAATTTGTAGGGAGAATCTTTTTATTTGGTGATTGTAAGCTGAATGCAAGAAGAGGGAAAATAAGGCTGGTGCCATCTTGTCAGTGATTTAATTATTTTCCTATCTACACTTGTTTTTGAAGCTTATCAGAGCAAAGTACTGTGGGCAGCCCAGCTGTCACTGTTATCATTGTGGCTCTGAGTGCTGTCGTCCTGATTCCCATTGTAATGCAATTAATCTTTTGCTTTGCACTAATGGATGAACAAGCATATTTACTGCAGCATAAAATCCTAATTATTTTCTGAACAGATGCATAAAGGGAATGTAAATTAATGGCAAGTGACAATTGTGATAGATGTGTTCTATATCTTTAAATGTCAGGGTTCCTGTGGTGTAGACTGAGCCTAGCTTGAATATGAAAGCTGCCCCACTTGCATTCACCTGCACTTATGTGAGGAGGCACAGTCCTCATGCTCCACATCTCTTCTTAGAGGGTGACTTATACTTTTAGACCACACAGATTAGAAATTATAGTATGTTGGCAGGGCTATCCTCAACAGGGCAGCGTTCTTTGCAAGTTCTCTTGAGCTGTTGTTACTACTAGCCTTCTAAAAAATTACTGCATTTGTTACTTGTTATAACCTAATACCTGGAACAGCAGCCATATATATGTGTGTGTGTGTGTGTGTGTGTGTGTGTGTGTGTACACAGTTTTATACTTTTATTCGACAATCAGCAATTCTCATCCACATTAACAGTCTGTAGATTTTTGAAAATGGTGACAGGTATATAGGTAACCAATATATAGAGCTTGTTTGGTGAATCCTCATCCTTGTTACGTTTTCTGGACAACCGCACACAGACATACGGAACATTCCTTTTTCCTTTGGTCTAGACAGCTTTGTTGAGCCTGGTGTCAATGAGCACATCTGGGGTTCCCATCTCCTTCATAGCAAATTTCCGGGTCTCTTTGAGAGCCCGAGGGCCATGCTTCTTGAAACCCACTCCATGGATGCGCTTGGGAATGTTGATGGTGTATTCTCTGGTCACTACCTTATTGATGGCCGAACAACACTTCTTGCCACCTTTCTTTGCGGGAGCCATTCTGCGGGGCCCAGGTTGTAAAGCAGCCATAGTTTTTAATTCAGCTTTTTTCCCCCCTCTGTATCAAACATTGCTCTATTTTCACAAAAATTTCCTTATTTAAAATCTCCACAATTGTAACACTGTGGAGACATTTGATAAGCATAATTTAAGCAAAAGATACCAAATAAAAACCAGCACATCATGTGTGATTCCATTTACATACAGTTCAATTAGAGTAAAAACTGGTTTATTCTGTGAGTGAAAGGATTTCCTTTGGACCGGGGAGGGTGTGGATGATGTGCTTCTAGAGTGCTGGTGGTTGTCTATTTCTCTATCTGGATGCTGGTTACAGTGATGTTTTCAGTTTGTAAATATTTGTAGAGTGGTACAATTGAATATATGTACTTTTCCTTATGAATATTGTACTTGAATTACATCTTTAAAGAAAAGCCTTTACTCTTTTCATGTTTTATCAACGGTATTGATTTTAAATGTTTTTTATAATTAATGAATATATTTTGAGAGACATAGAGACAGCACAAGTGGGGGAGGGGCAGAGAGAGGGAGAGAGAGAATCCCAAGCAGGCTCCATGCTGTCAGCGCACAGCCTGATGTGGGACTCAAACTCACAAATCGTGAGAACATAACCTGAGATGAAATCAAGAGTCACATGCTTTCCCGACTGAGCCACCTAGGTGCTGCTCAATGGTATTGATGTTCTGAAATGCAGAACAGTTAAATAGACCAAGGTAGAAAAGAAAAGAAAAAGGGGAAGAGTAATGCTGTGAATCAGCACCCCCTTTGATGTCAAGGAGTTTCCCCTGCACGTTAAGGTTAAGGTTCACCTCCCTGTTGTTCTGTGTCTCCACACTCAGTGACCAGCAGTACCTAGAGTGTAGCTCGGCGTTGTGTATACCATGGAAAAAACTTTCCCATGCAATTGTAGGGGAGTTGAGTCTGCAACTTTCCCCTCCCCCAAACTGCACCTTTTACATTCTATGTACAATATTTCCAGCACAGGAAAAACAAATGGACTTGTGAGGGGGAAAACCACTACTGTTTGCAAGATCACTTTGCTGGTTCATTGTTACTAGGGTGAAATGCTTTCCATCCATCATTGTTCTGTCTTCTATAGACGGTAGTTTGTGTGCTAAATAGTCATGAAGTTACTACTTTCATGATACACCAGTAGACCTGTAAAATATTTTGTTGGGAGCAACCCAATTAAATTGTTATTCCCTTACGTGCATTTTCACTACATCAAATTTCTATAACATGCCTCAAATTCTGTTTCATACTGATGTGTTCAGATTTCTGCCACGTTTAGCCAGCTCATCTCTTTCTTGCTTCTTTGCCCTTCTAAATTCCTCTATTGCCATGTGATGATCATTCTTGGTCAAGGTTTAGTCTAGGGGTGATGATAGAGATGATCCACAGAGTATTTGAGGTCTGTTCTTGTTAACACGTTTAGTAGCTCCCTCTGTATCAGGCCAAGACCCCGAGGAACTGCGAACACACCTGCCTTGATTAAGCTGCACTAAGATTCCAGAAAATCCTCTGAGCCTCCTTTCTTCTACATGCCTAGACCCTCCTCCTGCACTTTCTACCCATAGTCCTGGGCACCTTAGTGTCCCATTTTCCCCTCCTACCTATTTATTTTATTTGAATTATGCATTCAGATTGCATATTGTTACCTTCATATGAACATTGCTGCCTCCACAACACTTCATTGCAAACTAGAAAAAAAAAAAAAGATACCCTTCTCTTCCTTCAATAGACATACACACCAGCAGATGAAATAACACAAATGAGAATGTTTGGCACATTAGAGGCAGATTTTTAATTTCTCTTTTTTTAAGTGTATTATTTTTAGAGACAGCGTAATTGGGAGAGGGGCAGAGAGCAAGAGAGGGAGAGGGAGAGAATCCCAAGATGCAGGGCTCGAACTCATAAACGGTGAGATCATGACCTGAGCTGAAATCAAGATTGGGATGCTTCACTGACTGAGCCACCGAGACACCCCGGGGGACAGATTTTTAGTTGTTTTCCTCAATTTCTGGTGATCTCCTTCAATATCAGATAATCTTGAATGATAAAGGTGGAATAGTTGGCCCTGTCCGTGAAAAACCATAGAACTTGTAATACAAGCTGGATTGTTCTCATGCCTTGGTAAATTAATGGAGAAATGACTGCTTCTTCTGTATGGCTATGCCATTCCATTCAGAGAAATGAGCCAGGCAGAGTCTATTGGGTTGCAAAAATGCCCAATAATGCCCTGGTAAAATGTGCAAAATAAAGTACTACATTGGGATGGAAGTCATTTCACAAATAAAATGGATGTATTACTTTTCAGGGAGTTCTTGACTTTTCAACCTTCCTACTGAGCACTCATCAGAGTGAAAATAAATTATTGTATCTGCTACCTTTTAACAACATTTCCAATGAATTTAGGACTGCTGAAGAAAAATGAGAAATTCTGTTAGTCAGAAAAGCCCTGAACTGCAACTCTTTATATTTGCTTTATTATATCAATAAAAACACAACTAGTATATATGTCATATACATTATGTTCTTTGATGCATTGTATGTTGATAGTGTGATTTAAAGTGTAAAACATTTTAGGGGCACCTGGGTGGCTTAGTTGGTTAAGAGACTGACTTTGGCTCAGGTCATGATCTTGCGGTTTGTGAGTTCAAGCCCCACATCGGGCTCTGTGCTGACAGCTCAGGGCCTGGAGCCTGCTTCAGATTCTGTGTCTCCCTCTCTCTCTGCCCCTCCCCTGCTCTCTCTCTCTGTCTCTCTTTCCTTCAAAAATAAATAAACATTAAGAAAATTTTTAAAAATTAGTGTAAAACATTTTAGTTAAAAATGTAAATTCATATGTAACAAGATAATAGAATACTAATATAGTACCAAATTAGAAATATAGCAGTGGTTGAAATGATGTTTATATAGAGTTTTTAAAAACAAGGGAAATACTAAAATATGTTAAATGAAAAATGCAGGGCAAAATGTATGTAGAATTAGAGTGTACGTAAAACATGTACAGTGGGATAGACTGAAAGGCAAAGTACCAAATGTCAGTGTGATTATAGAGGGATACTTTTTTCCAACGTGTCTTTTGCTTTTTTGTGCTTTCTAAACTTCTACAATAAGCATATATTACAATGATAATAAAAGAAAGGGGGGGAACAAGCAAAAAATCATTGCTTTTAATGTGTAGGAATAAAAATGTTTATTGCCAATTTTTGCTCTGTCACCACAGAGAGAAAGATCAGACTGTGTTTTGATACTAAATTAGGTAAAGTATTTTAAGTTTCTCAGATAATTCCTGGGTACACAGTTAAGAGCTAATCCCCCAATTTGCACTATCCTCTTTTTTTTTTTTTTAATTTTTTTTTTAACGTTTATTTATTTTTGAGACAGAGAGAGACAGAGCATGAACAGGGGAGGGTCAGAGAGAGAGGGAGACACAGAATCTGAAACAGGCTCCAGGCTCTGAGCAGTCAGCACAGAGCCCGACGCGGGGCTCGAACTCACATACCGAGTGATCGTGACCTGAGCCGAAGTCAGACGCTTAACCAACTGAGCCACCCAGGCGCCCCAGCACTATCCTCTTTTAAGATAGAAGTCAAAGTAATGAGTTAACCCTTTGTAAGTGACAGCTTGACGGAATACTGTCTTGATAACCAATTAGAGAGCTACGACTCAATAACAAATACATAACTTATCTCACACAGAATCACATAAATAAATATTCTGTGTATTTTAGAAGGATAAATTACTGCTCCTGGGACTTAAGTGCTTGTCAGTCCTATTTAACTGAAGTCTAACCTGGACCCCAGGTTAGATAGCAGGAGCTGAGAATGAACCTCATCCAATCCTAGACACCAGAAAAAAAAAAAATGAACTGAATTTCTTAAGAACTTAGGCAAAATACTTTGATGGGGTGGTTTTACTTTGGTGGTTATGCTATGATGGAGTCTTCCTGAGAATCTCCCAGAAGGAATCCTGTGTTACTCTAGATAGGCATCTCCCTGAAATAGACACTTTGCATTAATTAGACGTAAGTGAAACTTCCAGGATGGATTTTAGTTCTACATGTGAGTGCTAAACCACTTGTACCTGCAAGTAAGGGTCTTCAACCAGCTATCCTATTAGGCAGGTAGTTAAGCGTGACAGAGAAGAGATAAAGTAGATGCTGGCCACACCCTCAGAGCCACCCCTCAGGGTTAGCAGCCACACCCTTCATCTCTAAGGGCTAACAGAACAGGAAAGGCCTAGCTACAGAGCTGGCTCAAAAACCAAAAAGGAGACTTGTAAAAGCTGAGCATGCATACAAAGGGTGCAACCTGCTCTTAAGTACTTTTAATGTTGCAACAAAAGCTCATTAGACACTCATAAATATACGATACATAAGCAAATAAAATTATAACAGTATGCATCATGGGTAGGCTCATGCACAGAGGCCAAAGTATTATATAACTACCAGCTCTCAATCAAAAATGTCAGTCAGAGACCAATTTACATATGCAGAAAGCAGACTTAAAAGGCTGCAGCTACAGGTTCTCAATACCATTGCCACTCTTGCTCTGGCAATGGCCTGCTTTCACTCTTGAAAGTGTACTCTACTTACCTACTGAATAAACTCCCCATTCTGGTCTTGGGTCTCCAGTTCTTTGGTGCATCTGGGACCAGAACCCAGTAACAGTTAAACTCAGATAGTCACAGTGAACTGGCTCTTCTCATGTTGTCTTCAGTTATGTCTGACTGGAATGCTCAGTTTCTAATAGAATAGGATGAATATTAGAAAGTTCAGTAAGAAAGAATCTCACTGAACAGACATCGTTAGATCATTCTGTTCCCAGTTTTCTTTTGCGGAACAGAGTCTTTTGCTCTGATAAAAGTTAACTATTACGTAGATTAAAAAAAAATTTTTTTTACATTTATTTATTTTTGAGAGACAGAGCACAAGTGGGGAGGAGCAGAGAGAGAAGGAGACACAGGATCCAAAGCAGGCTCCAGGCTCTGAGCTGTCAGCACAGAGCCTGACATGGGGTTTGAACTCACGAACCGTGAGATCATAACCTGAGCTTAAGTCAGACACTCAACCAACTGAGCCACCCAGGCGCCCCTATTACATAGATTTTTTATGTTGGTGCCTCACAGATTGGATTATTGCCAGGCTTCGTTTTGAGGCCTCGATGCTTCCTTTTTAGCATTAAACAGTTAAACAGTTGTTTAATTCCTTAGGCAATAAAGGGCATCTTTGTTTTCCAAGCACTGTATCTAAAATAATGACTGAGAAGATATGGTTTGGATAGTGGTCTTTCTGAAAATTTTTCTTGCAGGGTGAAGTATGTCAGAATGATTTGACTGCATAGTTTCTACATTAGAGACTGTGTACTTAGCCATGATAGCCTAATCACTGAGAAATCAAGAAGCTAAGAAATGATGGTCCCTAGGTAATTAAAAAAGAAAAAAAAAGGAACAGAAAATATGGCTCCTCATATAATCAGAAGGAATTTGCAATTTAGAGTAGAGAAGTGAATAGTAAGTGGAAAAAAGTAGTTTCAGTAGATTTTATTATGACTGATAGGGAAATTCTAAGACTTTTTTTTTTTCTAGTTAATGCCTATCATTTGACTTGAAACTACCAGTGTTCTTGGTATGACGAGTGAGAAGAGCATTGCCTAAATGGACCTACTGTGTGGTGGTTACTCATTCTATACGTAGCCATCAGCTTTTATTACAGAAGGAGCTAGTTATCAAAGTCTCAAATAAAACCCTCAGAAATATGACAGGATAACAGACTTGCTGAGCACAGAAACTGCAGATGTGTAGAAACACAGAAGAGGAAGTAGAGACCAGATATTCTCTATGAAGTGAGAAGATATTTTGTAGTATCACAAAATATTTTTTTTTAAACTTTATTTTTTATTTTTTTAAATTTACATCCAAATTAGTTAGCATATAGTGCAACAGTGATTTCAGGAGTAGATTCCTTAGTGCCCCTTACCCATTTAGCCCATAACCCCTCCCGTAACCCTCAGTTTGTTCTCCAGATTTATGAGTCTCTTCTGTTTTGTCCCTCTCCCAATTTTTGTATTATTTTTGTCTCCCTTCCCTTATGTTCGTCTGTTTTGTTACTTAAAGTCCTCGTATGAGTGAAGTTATATGGTTTTTGTCTTTCTCTGACTAATTTCGCTTAGCATAATGCCCTCTAGTTCCATCCATGTAGTTGCAAATGGCAAGATTTCATTCTTTTTGATTGCCGAGTGATACTCCATTGTATAGGTATCCCACATCTTCTTTATCCATTCATCCATCGATGGACATTTGGGCTCTTTCCATATTTTGGCTATTGTTGATAGTGCTGCTATAAACATGGGGGTGCATGTGTCCCTTCGAAACTGCACCCCTGTATCCCGTGGATAAATGCCTAGTAGTGCAATTGCTGGGTCATAGGGTGGTTCTATTTTTAGTTTTTTTTAAGGAGCCTCCATACTGTTTTCAGAGTGGCTGCACCAGCTTGCATTCCCAACAAAATCTTTAATTTTGTAGATGGCCATGTGGGCCCATGCCAAATTCAGAGAGCCATACATAGTAGTTTGGTTAACTACACCAATCACTCTCATTGAACATCAACTTTTTGCCTGGTTCTAAATCAGATGGCAGGGATCCTATGAATGAGTAAAGTAGGGCTCTTGATCACAAGGAGCTTAGAGCATGGTATGGTGCCAAAACCTTTAGCGGAGTGTGTACCTGATTGTTTTTGACTTGATCTATGCTACATTCTCAAAATGGTAAATATGCAATGAATATATTTTAAGCCACTCATGAGTATTCCATTTATTTATTTGCAGAAAAGCACAGCTATCCTCAAATGGGTGGCTATCAATAGATAAAGCCATGTTATAATATGAATCATATAAAGAATATTTGCTACACCTTTAGGGCTTCTTAGCCACTGTTGAGTGTTTCCAAGTAGGTGAGTTATGATCCACTTAAAAAAATGAGTGGCATGAAAGTTTTGTCTGAAGATAGGTCGTTAGTATTTGATAGCATTTTCTTAATTACCTAATACAAGCTATGCCCATAGTGTCTGATTGTTAAATGCTAAATAACAGTCTTCATTAACTTTTACAAACCAACCCTCATAAAATACAAATTTTAGACTAATTCCTCTTTATTTTCCTTTTCCTTGGTAGGTGTTTTTTTGTTTTTGTTTTTGTTTTTTTTGTTTTTGGTTTAGAGTGTTACATCTGTATAAATGAGTCTTTAGGGGACTGGCATCTTTATTTTATCACATATAATTCATATGTTCCAACTTCACGGAACCCCTTAGGATGTCTACTTTATAAAGATTATGGCAATATCAAAACATCTATATTTCTCCCATCCTATGAGTTTAAGATTGAGCTTTTAAAATATAACCTCCAGAGCAGATGTCAAACACCAAGGCCTAACCTCAATTTCATATAATGGAATGACTGTCAATGGATTATGTTAGGGGAACAGAATCTGTCTCTATTTTTGTGACATTGTGATTTCAGAGGAACCTTTTTCCTCTCCTTCTGTAACATTTTGTCATCCCCTGTCTCTCCTTAGAGCCGTGTGTAAAGAAGAAATATTCTTGCCTTATAGCTCTTTTCGTTTGCCTCACTCTCAGCAATACTTAACAAACTGGCATACAGAAAAAAGGTTAAATAATTTAACTGTGCAAGATGAGTGTTCGTGTGGGAATATTACAACACTTAAAATAACTCTTCCAGAAGAGTTTTAGTGATGTGGGTTTTGGAGATTTAGATATGAATTTTAGACTTGGAAATAAAGTACTAAGAAATCATTTATGAAGTATTACTGAGTTACTAAGGGACTAACAATAGGTTTGGCCATTTATGAGACTAGTAAGTGAAGCCATGTATCTAGATTGGCCTCCAACAGAGCCATTCAGGTGCAGTTTACTAACACTGATCACATGAAAAAGCTATTTCCCTTTCCATTTCTTGCTCTCTCATCAGCTATTACAGATCAACAATAAAGTTTGTTAAGGCATTTGGGAAAAACCCATGTAGGTAGCTCACAAGTTCATCTTTCAGTTTCTAAAATGGTTCTGATTTAAAAAAATGTGTAACAAAAGTTATGTTAATATAATTAGAAATGGGTAATTAGTAAATTTTGAGATCCAAAGAGGCAAATTGGACATTTCTGGGAAGGCAAATTGGATAGCTTTTTTATGTAACATATGTAATGGAGTCATTCATAACATGATGAGTTCCTATTCTCATCTATTTTTTTATCCATTTTTAAAACGTTAATTCATTAATTCAACAAATAGTTTTTGCATATATACTTTGTACTTAAGGACTGTGCTAAGTTCTGGGATACCTGTAAGCCACGAGCCAAGACCAACGTGGTCCCTGATTTTATACAATTTATGGTCTATGACAGAGTCTTCACCAAAACCTTAAGAAAATCATATATATGGTCCTCTCTGTGTAGCAGGGGAAGCAATACAATGATGATTGTGTATTGCAATGTTAGAAGGATGTAAGAGATCATGTGAGAATATCTAACAGAGCACTTCCTCAGTTTGGAGATTTCCTACAAGGATTTCTGGTAAAGGTGGTCTGTATCTTTAAAAAGAAATCTTGAGGGGTGCCTGGGTGGCTCAGTCAGTTAAGCGTCTGACTTCGGCTCAGGTCACTATCTTGTGGTCCCAGAGTAAGAGTCCCGAGTCCTGCATCAGGCTCTGTGCTGACAGCTTGGAGCCTGGAGCCTGCTTTGGATTCTGTGTCTCCCTCTCTTTGCTCCTCCCCCACTCACACTCTCTGTCTCTCTCTCTAAAAAACAAATAAACATTAAAAAGAAAATCTTGAAAGGGGCACCTGCGTGGCTCAGTTGGTTAAGTGCCCGACTTCAGCTCACGTCATGATCTCGTGGTCCCTGAGTTCAAGCCCCATGTCGGGCTCTGTGCTGACAGCTCAGAACCTGGAGCCTGCTTTGCATTCTGTGCCTCCCCCTCTCTCTCTGCCCCTCCTGCTCATGCGCTGTCCCTTTCACTCTCAAAAATGAATAAATATTAATAAGAAAATAAAAAAATCTTGAGAGACTATACCATACACTCACCTTTTCATTAATAAACATTGCCTGCTCTGTTCAAACTATTGTGCTAGTCTCAGGAGAACATAGGAGAGAATAAAGCAAAGCATGTACCCTCAGGAGTTTCATAGCCTAATATGCCTAGTTTATGAAGACAGCCATGGGAGGAAAATAAATTACAATAAAAGTGCCTGGAAACCTACAGAGAAAAGAGTGTCACCATCAAGGGAAATGGTGTGGTTGGTAAGATTTACAAAGGAAGGGTCCTTATAGTCGAGTCTTAAAAGATGAAACAGAGACTTTTCATGCTGGAAAGATGGAGTAAATGTCTTTTTCCGTATTTTTTCTTTTTTGTACTATTAAAAACCCTGGACGTTGTATATAAAACAAAAGTAATAATACACTAAAAGAAGAGAAGAAGGAAGACAGGCTAGGGGCCTCAGGCTCCAAGAGATGACATGGTGGTGAAATCAGTGAGCTTTCTTTTGTTCTTCATACATCCCATATGTGGAGATAAAAAAGCTGGCAGCTCAGAAATACTGGCATTGGAAAAATAATAATAATAAATTTAAAATAAAAATTTAAAAGCCTGATAAAAGCATGCTAGTAAGACCGAAAATTTCTGACAACAAGTGCTTTATTCCAGTCAAACGCCACACAGAAAACTGTAATCCTCCCCCCCCCCCAAAAGTGATGTGTGAGAAGGGAGCGAAGAGCTCCACCCTCTTTAAATTGTAACAAGATGCCCCACCCCCTGAAAACCAAGGTGGTGTCAGAGGAGGCTAGAGAACCCATTCTCCCTGCTGGATGATGTTAAAGGAAGCCTAATGTAGAATCAGGACTTTTACCACTGCCCAGCAGTAACAAGCCCACTTCCATTTTATGGGTGCAGCTTACAAGGGTAGCAGTAATGAAGGACTCTTAAGCCATCTCCTCTAAGCAGAGATCTGGTGGGGCACCACAACTCTGAATTGCACTCAGCAGTAAGGAGAGGCTACCCTTTGAATGTCAACAGAAGCTGACTGGAGAGTTTTGGCATCTAGCTCCATGTGGCTTTTTGTTTGGGACAGCAAAAAGGAAGAAAGACCAACAGGGCTAAAAATGTATGCACATACATGTTTCTTCTCCTCTTGAGTTTCCTAAACTTGAAGCGAAATGTTTGGTACTTGAAGCAAAGATGATAACACTTTTTGTGATTCTCAATGTATGTAGAGAAAATATACTTTTCTTAATGTTTATTTATTTTTGAGAGAGATTGAGACAAAGCACAAGCAGGGGAGAGGCAGAGAGAGAGAGAGAGACAGAATCCAAAGCGGGCTCTGAGCTGTCAGCGCAGAGACCAATGTGGGGTTCAAACCCACAGACCGTGAGGTCATGACCTGAGCCTAAGTCGGACGCTCAACTGACTGAGCCACTCAGGTGCCCTTGTAGAGAAAATATTTAAGAAAATTATATTATAAATGGAAGATTTAAGGAACATAAAAGGAGGTAGGATTGCAGTACTTCACTTTGGTAAAGCGTCAACACCGGAAGACTGAAGTTTTGTATTATGGTGGAATAGTACAATCACTAATAAATCTATATAAAAAGATACAGTCAAAAACACTATAGAAAACCAATCTGCAGATCAAGTAATCTGCAGGAAGGTAGGAGCAAAGAGAAACCTAAAAATATAAAAACCAGGAAAAAAAATCAAATGGTAGACTTAAACCTTAATATATGAATAATTACATTATATGTAAATGGTCCAAGTGCAATAAATAAGAAACAGATTGGCAAAGTAGATTAAAATATTTAACACAACTATATGAAGACTATAAGAATTTTTTTCAAATAAAATATAGAAAAATTGAAATAAAAAGAAAATATTTAATGCAAGCATTGATTAAAAGAAGAGTGGCTATATTGGTAACAGTTAAAGTAAACATTAAAGTTTTCCAGAGTCAAATAGAGACATTCCATAGTACTGAAAAGGTCAGTGCAAATGGCATTCTAAATATGTATGTACCAAACAACAGAGCTGCGAAATATATGAAGCAAAAATCAATGATACTAAAAGAAATAAACCCACGATTATGGGTGGAAGCTTTAATATTAGTTTCATGATAATTGATAGAAAAATTAGAAAATCAATAAGAATATGCAAAATCCATCAAGCCACTGAATCAACTTGACGTTTATAGAAAACTCACCTAACAATAGCAGAATATAAATTCTTTTCAAGTACTGGTAGAACATATACCAAGATAGACTATCTCATAGGCCTTAAAACAAAGTTGAAAATTAAAAATAGAGAAATCATACGGAGTATGCTCTCTGACCACAATGGAATTAAACTAAAAAACGACAGAAAATAATAGAAAAGTCTCCCAATACTTAGAAGCTAAACAAAAACTTTCAAATAATGGGGCAGCTGGGTGGCTCAGTTGGTTAGGCATTTGACTCTCGGTTTCGGCTTAAGTTATGATCTCACAGTTCATGGGTTTGAGCCCCACATCAGGCTCTGTGCTGATAGCGAGGAGCCTGCTTGGGGTTCTCTGTCTCCCTCTCTCTGCCCCTTCCCCGCTCACTCAGTCTCTCTCTCTTTCTCTGTGTGTCTCTTTGTCTCTCCCCAAAGTAAACATTATTAAAAAAAAAAAAACAAAACTCTTTAAGTAACTTGTGAATCAAATAGGGAGTCTCAATGAAAAGTAATGCTAAAACACATTAAACTGAATGAAAATGAAAATACAATGTAACAAAATTTGTGGGACACAGCTAATCAGTGCAGAGAGGGAAATATACAGCACTCAATGCGTACATTATTGACTCAAATCAGTAATTTAAGCTCCCATCTCCAAAGCCTAGAAAAAGAAGAGGGCAACACGAAGTAAGCAGAAAGAAGGAAATAATACAGATAAGAGCAGAAATCACGAAGGCTGAAAATTCTGATGCAGGCTAACAATAAGGATGAATCTTGAAGACGTTATGCTAAGTGAAATAAGCCAGACATAAAAGGATAAATACCGTATGCTTCCAGTCATATGAGGTACCTAGAGTAGTCAGATTCATGGAAAATAAAGTAATATGGTCATTATCAAGAGATGGTAGAGATAGTATGGGGAGTTACTGTTTAACAGATATGGAGTTTCAGTCTGGGAAGATGAAAAAATGGCCTTTTAAGGAGGAAGAAAGGGAACAAAGTGGTTATGGCTATCCAAGGCAACATGAGAGATCTTTATGGTGATGGAGATGTGCTATTGTACTAGTTTTGCAAGATGTTGCCGTTGGGAGAAGTTGGTAAAGGGCACATGACAGCTTTCTGTATTATTTCATACAACTGCATGTAAAGCTACAGCTTTGTCAAAATATAAAGATTAATTTGGGAAAAAAATAGCAAAACATGTCTGGCAGAGAACATTCCAAACAGAAGTAAAATAAAGTTAACATTTTAGGAAGGGTTTGAAAGGCATGGTGGAATAAATGGTGATATCATAGCTTAATATATGTTTTGGGAGAGTGATTCCAGATGAGAATTTGGAGAATGTGGCTTGGCTTCTTCTCTGAAGTAACACCCTGTCTAGCAGTGGGCAGAGTAACAACTAGAAGAAATAACATTGATATCTAAGTTAGTTTTGTTCAGAAATTATAAATCTGAAAATTAGAATAAGGTCAATAAAGTGTTCTGGTATTATCTTGATAGACTTCAAATTGATTAATCTTAGAATGATTGACTATTGGTAAAATCTATCCTCTTTGTTACTGAAAGCTACACAAATTGTATACCAACTTGGTATCACTTTGTGGATTCCGAACCATGAGATAGAGTATGAACCAATTATCTAACCTTCTTATAATTGTTAACTGTTAAATTAATGGTGCATCAGAAGGATGGACTAATTTGTTTATACTAAATTGTGATACAAAATAATTATGTGACTGATGACGTTTTAAAATGTGCTTTTAAATGCATTTTATGGCTTTAAAAGTCCAAATAGAAATGATGACATTGACTCTGTCTATATCTGAGTGGAAGCATTCCATCCACCCTTAATGAGCTGAGTTTGCAATACAAAAATTAGTTTTCCTAAACCACATGGCTCTCTACTTCACAGAGAAGCTGGCCAGTGAGGTACTTCTGGTCAACTTGCAGAGATTCAGCCATCAGCACTGTGCTGACAATTCTAATGCAGAATGGAATTCAGTGTAACCAGCCCATTGCTCTTTAGAATTTGCAATGCTAGCAGGAGCATGATGTATTTTTGTAGGTAAAGTCAGCAATTGTAGCACTGAACTGCGCTTTGGAACAAATAGGAAAGTGGCACTTTGGAGACCATAACTGCATTTTAATGGCGTAACTTTCTGCTCTCTAAGCATAGGTCAAATCGGAGAATCGAAACCAGAGGGAAATATTAGGAGAAAAGATGGTGGCATCCATAAATCTCATGCTTACCTGACAATAAACTAAATTAAACCTTATTTTGTCTGTGAGAGAGGACTTTAGAAATTGCATATGTATATACACGTATATATATCCAGTTATATTTATAATGGGGTTTAAGATAATAATAGCAGACTAGAAGATTATTATGTTAATGAAAAGTCGCGTGTATGTGTAAATCAGTGAACTAAATGGTGATTTGCTGTGGGGAGCACTTGGTACATGTTATCAGAATATCTGAATGTGATTGGTAGATCTTCCTCTTATTATAGATGACATCCAAATTGGTGTACCTGGACCAGCAGCCGCATTGTGTCTGGCAGTGTGTTAGAAGTGCACATTCTCAGACCCAACCCCAGACCTCTTGAATCAGAATCTGCATATTAACAAGTTCTCCAGGTGGTTTGTCTGCACACTCAGTTTAGAAGCAGTGCTCTTAGTTGCATATTCTTGAACCTTGTACTGGAGATAATATCTTTATTGCAGGATGCTTATGAGTAACTATATGGTCAAAGATGAGAAAGTGCCTTTTCAGTTTAAGGAAGGGAAAAGCCAGGATTGAAATTAGCAACAGAAATTAAAGTAAAGATAAACTAAGTTTTTCTTTCATTACAAAAAAAGAAAAGAAAAACTATAGCAGGTGTGAGGTTAAGCTCCTAAACTGTCGTCTTTCAGCTCCGCATCTCTGTGATGCTAGGGCTCTTGCTTTGCCATCTGTCTTATTCCAAGTTCCTGCCATTAGGGAGCACTACTAGGAAAGTGGAAGACAGGGAGGGCAAAAAGGACTAGTCCTTTCTTTCTTCCTTTCTCTTTCTCTCTCTTTTTCTTTCTTTCTTTCTTTCTTTCTTTCTTTCTTTCTTTCTTTCTTTCTTTCTTTCTTTCTTTCTTTCTTTCTTTCTTTCTTTCTGTCAACATCTCAGCATCGCAGAAATACCCTTCACCTCAGCAGTAGCTGTTGTTTCAGCCTCCAGCTTCTTTGTTTTTTATTACCTTCAAGTTTTCATAACTCCAGCCACTACCCTTCATGTCCCAGCTTTAGAGATGTTAGTTGCTTCCTTCCGTTACCATCTCTGGTTAATTTAGTGCTTTCTTTTGCTTGTCAATTCTCTGACATATGCTTAAGAAACTGCCTATATTAACTTATGTCTATTGAAATACATAGCATGGTTTCAGCTTTCTTGAATGGATCCTAACTGATACAAGAGGCAGCAGACTGGGTGACTCAGTCAGTTAAGTGTCCGACTTTGGCTCAGGTCGTGATCTTGTGGTCCTTGGGTTCGAGCCCCACGTCAGGTCTGTGCTGACAGTTGAGAGCCTGGAGCCTGCTTCGGATTGTGTGTCTCCCTTTCTCTCTGCCCCTCTCCTGCTTGTTCTCTGTCTCTCAAAAAGAAAAAAAAACAAAAAACAAAAACAAAAAACCATGTTAAAGGTTTTTTAAAAAAGGCAGCAGAACTGAGTGGCTAATTATAATACCTGGTATTTAAACATATATTTTTTTTCAGAATGCATTCAAAAGTATTAAGATTTTGTACATTTGTAGGATCTCTAGGTTGTTTTTATTTTCAGGCATGCAAATTTTCTTTATTGTATCACATCACATTGTAAAACACTTTCACATCCCTTAATAGACTTTTTGCTTTCTTCTCACTAATACAATAATGATAATAAGAATCAAAAGAATAATGACTGAAGAAGAAAATTTGTAAGGCACTAATCTTATTCCAGACACTTTCAATGGATTTCACATTTAATCCTCACTCCAGTCTTATAATGTAAATTCTACTAGAACCCTAATTTGACAGTTGAGGAAACTGAGGTTTCTCCAGATTAAGTAATTTGTCCAAATCACACAGCAAAAAAGTTGTGAAATTGAGATCCAATCCATTGGTTTGACTACAGAGCCATAAGGTCCTACAGCCTTCTTTTCCAGACTTGTCATGTGTTTTATTTGTTACTTGCCACTGTTAATGTCCATTTTTTTTTTACTTCTTCGTTACTCTCCATTCATTCTTAAGCATGCCACCTGACTAATACTGAAGCAATGCCTATTATGCTTTGGGCATTGGAGTTAGAGTTACAGAGACAAATTAAACCTGGGTTCTGCGCTGATGAATTTACTATTTATTTTGAAGAGATTTTTTTTTAACGTTTATTTATTTTTGAGACAGAGAGAGACAGAGCATGAACGGGGGAGGGGCAGAGAGAGAGGGAGACACAGAATCGGAAGCAGGCTCCAGGCTCTGAGCCATCAGCCCAGAGCCCGACGCGGGGCTCGAACTCACGGACCGTGAGATCGTGACCTGAGCTGAAGTCGGACGCTTAACCGACTGAGCCACCCAGGCGCCCCTTGAAGAGATTTTAATGTAAAGAGAGAAGTGTGAAAGAGCAGTAGAATTTCTTATATGCATTTCCCCTGGGTGTACAGGGGGAGATGGACAGAGCTGTGTGAATCATAGTTTTGTGAGAAAGTCAGTCTTGCTGAGGAATGACTTTTCACAGAAGATATGAAGGCAGCGGTAGAAACATTCTTTAGAAACTCCAGGGGATGAACTTTATCCTTCTAGAAGCAGATATGTCCTTGCTAACTTGATGTTTTTGGTTTACAAACTAGGTGAGCTCAAGGTTAGTAAATTTTTTCTTGGGTGGAAGTTTATAGTTTTTTGGTGTAATTATGATATAAATGTGAATGGCATACTTATTACAGTCCAGGCATTACTATAAGTATTTTGTGTATATGTTTATACCTTACAAATTACTTTTAAATGAAAAATAGTGCTTTCCTTATTCTGTGGATGAAGAGATTGAGGTACATGCAAATTAAGACAGTTGCAAACAGCTAGTCCTACAGCTAGTCATAGAGCTACTGCTCTTAATCACTATTTTCTAGAACTGTGATACCATCCTTTGGTATAAAAGAACAGGGCCCCAGTTAAGTACTGACTACTTCAGGAATAACAAGATCTTACCTTTCCTGGACAGTGTTACTAGCCTCTGCTTATCTCTCTTTGGAACTTGAAAACAAAGGAAGCTTTCCTGAGATAATTGCTTTGATCTGCCCTGCATCTGTAGTCACTTTGCTTCCAACAAGTTTGCATGCTTGGCTAATTAAACTCAGAACTAAATCTAACCTGAATAGGTATTGCTTGAGTGTGTGTATCTGTGTGTGAATGTAACCCATACTTACTGGAAATACTACATTCGTACCCACTGCTGAGGCTGAGCTGTACCCGCTGTTCTCTTTCTTTTTGAGTTGTCTCTTTTATTTTACAAAAAGCAGCAACCATGGGGCACTTAGGTGGCTCGGTCAGTTACGCATCTGACTTGACTCTTGGTTTCATCTCAGGCCGTGATCTCATAGTTCACGGGTTTGAGCCCTGCATTAGGCTCTGCGCTGACACTATGGAGCCTGTTTGGGATTCTCTGTCTCCCTCTGTCTCTGTCCCTCCTGCTCAAGGTCATGCTCTTTCTCTCAAAGTGAATAAACATTTAAAGCAAAAAGCAGCAACCTATTTTAGCTATCTTATGAAAGAGAGGTTAATTGGATGGATTCAGCTCAACTTTTGGTAAAATGGCAAAGCCATTATAAATCAAGCAGCCTCATCCATCTCTGCCTTTCCAGCCTCCTCCATCTCTGCCTTTCTTCTGTTTTCTGTAGCCACCCCTATGTCCCCTCCCTCCTGTTTGGTACATTCTCGTGTATTTTCTAAACCAGCTCTCAGAGGGAGCCAGACACCATGCAAATCTCCTTTCTATCATCCCAGTTTGGAGGACTGTTTTTGGGCAGGCCACCTCATGGGTGACCTAAATGCCTACTGAGAAGCCTTTGAGGCAGGGGTCTAGGGATCATTTGTTGGGTGGTTCTGCAAGCTCTAGGAAGCCTCTATTGACCCCCGTGGTGGCACAACTCCCAGTTTCCTAACTGGGGTTTACTCAAGGAACTAGCGCAAATTCAAAACCTTCATTGAGCCTCACTCTTCTTCCCAGCTTCTAGTACTTGCCAGACTTTGTCACTTTGTTCTTAGGCCTGCAGACTCTAGTATTCAGCAGGTACACATCTCCTCCTGTGGAGGGAAAACATCAACATTGGTATGACTAGTGCAGCCTGGGACCGTCCTCCCAGCTCACATATGGGAATCTCATTTCTCTCTAGTGACTCCACTCCAAAGCCATCTCCACCATGAGGACGCTTACTGAAACAGTGCGTAATACTCTCTCTCCTCCACAGAAGAGGACTGTACACAGTGAAAGGGAGCCTGGTTTGTGTTCTCAGAGTCTTAGGAGAGGGACCACAATATCTTATGAACTCAAAAAATGTTGATTGCAAAACTTGAGTGAGTGCAACATCTTAATTTGGTTTGGTTAATTTATCTTAATGTGTTTTGTTAGGAATTAGAGAGCATTGTCTCGTCTTGACTTCTATTACCTGGTTAGAGAATCTCGCTTTGGTATTATTAGTTAAATGTTAAAACAGAAGGAAAACAACATTTGTTTGGTGGTTTGTGTCCTAGTGAGTGCATGTTGACCTTTAATGATCATTATTTTCCAGTTGCATGCAAACAGTGGTACTAATAATCCATTCCAGGGACTAATATCAAACTTTCATTTGTGGTAGGATTATCCAAAGTTTTTCCCAACACAGAACATGGCCATAATATGTATAAGGTACATTGGAGTGAACAGAAGAATGTGATGGCAGTAATAGCCCCTTTGCTGCCCCAGGGGATGAAGCAAACAATACATCAATACACTCATCACCCACTATACAAGCATGCTGAGCATCCAATTGGAAACATTTGATTATACTATGGATAATTTAGAAATCTTCTCAATGTTTTGTTTTTTAAATCAGGAATTTTGTTTGCCCACCTTTAAAGAATATTAAGTCCCAAAATTTGGATAAATCCTTTCCTACAAATAGTGAATTTCTGGAAATCAAGAGCAGTGGAAGAGCCAAAATGTTAGAGGAAGACAAATTTCTGAATGGTTCCCAATGTCTACCAGAAATCTTTATAGATAATAGATGCTCAATAAATACTGGTTGACTTAAAGTACACCATCTGCCCTAGTGATTTCCTGTCCTATTCTTTTTCCCTTTTTGTATGGGTAGAATTGCAAATGCCCTTCACATTGGCCGTGGTACATTGCAGATGGCTTCAGGTATGGACCACCTATCTATATCATAGGGCGCTCCACCCTGGTCATTTATTCTTGCTATTTTCACGTTGTTGTGTACATAGCTCTTTTTTCATTTACTGTGACCAGTACTAATTGTTTCGTATCTCAAAAATCTCCCTTCTATCTTCTTCCTTAAAACAGTAACCTGCTATTTTTTCTCAGAAGAGGCAGGCTAAGTTATTGGTCTAAAGATAGGCATATAGGGGCACCAGCGTTGCTCAGTCAGTTAAGCGTCCAACTCTTGATTTTGGCTCAGGTCAGAAACTCACCGTTCGTGAGCCCAGCACTGGGCTCCCCGTTGACAGTGTGGAGCCTGCTTGGAATTCGCTCTCTCTGCCCCTCCCTGACTCTCTCTCTCTCAAACATTAAAAAAATAATAAAGATGGGCATATAGCTATTCTGACCAATGAGACATAATAGCTCACTAATGGGCAGTCCCTTAGGAAAAACTTCTGCTCAAAGAAAGTGAGAAGAAGGAGGTCTCTGTATTTTGAACCCCATATTTTTTGACTTTGAATATAGTTGAAAAAATGTTCAAATGATGCTATTCCAACCATCTTGATATCATGAGGGAAACTTGACCCAATGAGCCTTCACAAACAATTGTCAACCTCTAAATGTTTTGTTACATGAGAAAAAGAAAGCTCTATTTTTAAAGCCATCTTGGTGATGTTTTATCTTACTTGGAACCAAACCACATAATGATTAATGGATGATATGTGGTTAGTTATACAGCCATTATACTATTTCCTTACCATCTCCCATGACTCTTGTGATATTTTCCATATTAGAATTCTTTGGATTAAGGTTTCTGATGGGCATCGACCATACATTTTAAAATTTAATTCAACAAATGTTTGCTATCTTACTTCTCTGATAGACTGAATTGTTCAAGGATGATGTTTTATTTATCTTTTCATGTGCAGTATTTTAATAAAACATGCAATGAATATTCAGTAAATTATTATTGAATGAAGAATTCTTCTTCAATTAATTTTTTCTGTGTGCCAGGGATTGTGTTAGATTCAGAGGTACAAATATCAATATAACATGTTGATTTCACTTAATGATGTATTTCATAATTTAGATGATAGTTGCACTTTTTTTCCTTTCCAAAATACTATAAAAAAAAAACTCTGAGGGAACAGTCTATGTCTGCTTTATTTTTTTTAGATCATAGAATTTCTAACAAATGGTCTTCTATCTCTAAGGCTTCAAAAATCCAATGGAATTGAATAAATGTCAAATAAATATCTCCATAACTGCCCACCCCATTATAATATCTGAACTTTGTGTTTATTACTCTTAGGAAATTGTCCTTATGACCTATTTGGGTTACTTTTATCATACTTCTCCAATGTTTTATTTTCATATTTTCCATCCTCTTACTTTCACTGAAGAGCTTGCCAGCTATATTCCATACGTAGTTTCAGTGTTTCTCCCTCTCTTTTTCTCTCTCTGACAAGGACAAACTCTTGTATGCATGATATAGTATAAGTCTATTCTTTAAAGTCTTGGCAGTTTTATTTATTTGTCTCATAACATTTCAAAGTACTTTTTTCAGTCATCCTTTGCAATCAGTATAGGAGAATTTGAGAGCACAATTGTATTTCCAGCCCTCTTTCTTGGGTTTTTACATTAACTGAACACCTTTTCACATTTTTTTTTGTTCTTTTGCCAGACTGATTGCCCTTTATAGCTGGTAAGAAGTGAGACTAGAAGTTGTCAGTCTTATGCTAGAGAATGACCAGAAGTGGTTTCAAATGACATTTGATTACACTTGTCTATAAACATAAAAAAGAAAATAAGTTGTCTTACCAAAAGATGATTGTACCTGACAAGGAAAGCTTGTGGTTTATTAATAATTAAAAATATTTCTGTGTTCTGCTACTGATGGAATAGTTAATCACTTGTTCAGTCAATACCAATGTAACATTTATTATTCATTAAAGATAAATGTAGTGAAATGGCCTTGAATTGCACTGTGTTACAACGAGATTACTAAGGGCACAAAAAGTTGATTTATTATTTAGGAATTGATTAAACTTCTCTACTGATCTCAGTGACTAGGATAACCCACCAGATCCCACAGTGACACAAAGTTTTAATAAAAAAAAAACAGGTAACTAGCTGGAGTCTAGAGTTTGAAAACATTTTTTTTAATTGTATAGTTGACATAATTAGCTAGGGACAAGATGCTCAAGATAGTGACAAAAGTGAAGGTTCTGCTTCCAGAGTTAATAAGAGTTTCTTAGAAGGGATGTGATACCCAGAAAGGACTCCCACATTTTCCAGGAGTACTTTCTTGATTTTTAGTGTGAAACCATCTTAGGCTCTTGCTTTTCACGCATGCTGTGCTGGGTCATTATAACTCAACCAAATTTTATTCAAGAGCTTTATGTTCAGGTGACATTTTTTCCCCCTCTCAGGTAGAGTTGGTTGAATTTTTTAAGGGTTGTATGAATGATTTATTCCCCTTTCTCTCTAGTTCTTCTGAATCTTCATACTCAGATTAGGGCCAAATATCAGGAAAGGATGGCCTTTTCTCCAGTTCTTATTGTAAGTTTTTTTTCCTGCTCACAGGGCTACTAGAAGTGGAAACTCTCAGTTGAGGGCTCACCTGTCCCTTCTTTTCAGGACCTAGAAAGTCTTTTCCTTATAGACTATGCTACCTCCATATTTTAGGGGCCTTTCATTTCTTTCTAATGAGGTGATGACAGAAAAAGTAGGGAGGGAGGAAGAGAAAACATCTATTCTAAGTAAGGATGGTCTTCATGATTTCTCCAATGGATGTGAGTCCTATGTTTGGTTTCTAATAAGATTGGGTTTTGATTTAGGTCAGGTTGCTACTGTCTTCAAGAACAGATGGACCTGAGCCTCAGTATGCAATAAAGAGGACCTCTCAGTATCTCGGGGTATTTAAAATTCATAGTAACAGCCGCAATCAAGAAGCTTATGATCTGGTGCATAAATAGTCATATGCTTGTTCCTTGCTATAGAGAATCATTTGTGTGTTTTTGAGAAAAATTTCATATAGCATCCTGATACATAAAGATGATATTATGGAAGAGGATTAGCATGCCCATTCCCAAACTGCCCCCAACTGTAGCAACGATATATCAAATCCTATGCTGGATAAGGAGTTCCTGATTTTAGAATCACATATTGAGTAACTACTGGGTACCAGACACAAAGTTAGACTTAAAGCCGGTCCTGTGATAAAGACAAAATGATGTGATGGGAATAAGGAAGAAAGGAAAGGAAAGGAATCATCTTATTAGAAATGGGACAGACTCCCTGAGACAATTCTCCAGTGTTAGAATATAAACTATTCTAAAATGAGACAGTATCTGAAGATTTTTTATATTTGTGGATTTTTATTTTGTTACATTTGGAAAATTGTAGGTAGTCTGTACTCTGTCTCACTCTCCACTGCCTAAGCCTTGGATAATGTGAGAGGGAAATGTACTGTGGAATGCACTAAGTTCTTACAGTGACTCCTGGAAAGTTATCAAACGCTTGGGTTTGCTTTACGACCATTTATTTAATATTCCCAGGCATAAATTATTTAATTGATTCAGAGAGCTTTAATATGTGACATTTGAAGATACTTCTCCTTCATCCTGCGTTCATTTATTCATTCTAGTTTCAAGAGTTAATTAATGTGGTTGGTTAGCCTTCTCTTGTGACGATTGCCACTTGATGCTCCAACTGATGACTCAGTTCCTAAAACCATTTTTCAGAACTTTTTTGTGTATGTTATGGTTCCAAATATTCTCTGAACCCTTGGGGGAACTTAGGTCTACCTGCACCTACGCCAGTCCCAGAAACCATTGATGTGCCTTCCAAAGATAAACTTTTATTTTCTACCTATTTTACAGTCTTTCTCTGACTACAGTTCTCACAATTTCTAGTGAAGTAGGATTTCAAATCACAGCCCTTCCCCCTGGTTTGGATTTATACTTATTCTTAAAACAATACATGCTATGTTCCTGTTAGGTGCTGGATACTGTTCTAGATGCATGGAAGCATCAGTAAACATGAAGGAAGAAGGTTCTGTTCTTAAGGAGTTTATAATCCACTGGGAGTTTACTAGAAACAGAGGTGAAAGAGAGACAACAAACACGGTAATCAGACACAGTAATTAAAATTATTCATAGAGTTATAAATGGTATGAAAAAAAGCAGAAATTGTAGTGCAGAATGGTAAGGCATTTGTTTAGATTTAGTAGTCAGGGGAAGCTCTTCTGGGGTATTGATATTTGAACTGAAGTCTGAAGGATGCAAAAGAGCCATTAATGCAAAGACCTGGGAGCAGACAGAGCAGCCAGTGCAGATGCCCTGTGATAGGCACAAATTTGCAAGTTCCAGTTACAAACAACAGGGCAGTGTGGCTAGCACAGTGTGAGTGGAGTGCCTCAGTCTCTGTTCCCAAATATGAGGCCCTGAGCCAAGGGCTATGCACATGCATCTCTTAGAAAGTGAAAACCCAGGGAGAAGACACAAGGGGAGTGGAGCATAGAAGGCAGCAGAACTAATATGAAGATGCATTTTCAAACTGATGCTAAGAGTGACTGTTTGCTTGACCTTAAAAAACATCCTCTGAAAAGTCACTTGAAAAACTGGAACTGAAGGAGAAAAAGGGAGAAAACTTATCCACCTGCTGTCCTTGCCAGTTGATCAAGGGTTTGTACCATGCAGTATGACTCCCTAAATTTTTGGAATGTACATGCTTTGGGAAAGGAATCCTGGTTTTTCACACTTCAGCATCAATAGAAAAGCCACGGGGTGGGAGGTATGAGGCCCCCTGTCGGGCATAATGGAAGTTGCTGTCAAGTTGTAGCTGTGTGAATTCAGTCAGGGCCCACCAAGAGCTGGTGTCCACAATAGTGTCTGGAACAAGAGACCAAAAGGATCCAGATATGGTGTATAAACCATATACTGCAGAGTGACATTCACGATGGCTTAGGAAAATTAATCAAGGGCCAGCAATCTAGAGGGCATGGTACAAAGTCTTGGAGGTCTAAGAAGTCCTGATACAAAGTGTGGAGTTGATCCTAAGTGTGTTGGAAAGACATTGGAAGTTATTTATCACAGTTATGATATGATATGTTTTGTATTTTAAATAGATTACTCTGGCTTTCATGTGGAGAATTGCCTGTCAAGGAGTGAGATTAGAATAGTTACACCAGAGTAGTAGTCAGGAAACTGGGACCCATGGGTCAAATCCTGCCCATGTCCTGTGTTTGAAAATAAAAGGTAATTGGAACACAATCATAATTAGTCATTCCTATGTTGTCTGTGGCTTTTTTCACCCTATGGCAACAGTTTGTAGTAATTGCAACAGAAACTGTATTCCTGCAAAGGTTTAACTATTTACTATTCGACCATTCACAGGAAAAGTTTGTTGAATGCTGTATTAGGGTAATCTTCCTACAGCATAGTTGGACAATGCCACTATCCTGCCCAGTATCCTTCAGTGGTTGTCGGTTCTCGTAAGGTTGTATTATTACCATAACACTCATTAGTAAATAGTGAAACTTTGTTTGGAAAGCAGAGCTCTCTTCTTTCAAAATACATACTATTTTCTATGCCCTGTGTTGTTATCTTATCCACAGCTGAACCATATGCTGGGCAGTACCACCAGTGCTTTATGTCTGTTAAGTGAATTAGTCAACTTTGTTGCCGTTAGAATCAAAAAAGGAAGAAGAAGTCTCAGTTGCTTATAAAATAAACATTTCTTTTCTCTCACATTACTTGTCAGCCACTGTGGGGGAGATACTGAAACTCTGCCCCATGAATTTTCTCATTCTGGCATCCAAACTGAACAGTCTCTATTTGAGATCTATTGTTTTTCTGGCAGATAAAAAGAATAATGACTGGTGGGAACTCAGAAGGCTTCTGAAAGCTTTTGCTCTAATGATGCATACATTGCATCTGCTTGTGTTTCATTGGCCAATGTATGTCACATGACCAAGCCCAATAGCAGTGGGGTGATATGTGGACTATTCTTTGGTGAGGGGGATGTGGCAAATCACATCTTAATAGTCAAGGATGTTACACACACCCCTTAATAAGGTTGTGGGAGAGGGATTATTAATGTTTCCTATTATCAATGTATTGACTCAGCTCCAAATCTGCATTTTATTGGCTTACTTATGTATGGTACTGGAGCTGAAGCCTGTAAACATGTTTGGCCAATGGGCTCAACCTTAGGCTTTGTCAATAGAGGGCGCTGGAGGGCTATTGCAAAGCCATAGCAGGTGCTAAAGGTTTTCCTTCTTAGTTAAGTAGCCAGATTTAACAAAATAAAAGATGCCAGGTTAACTTGAATTTCAGATAAATAATGAATATTTTGTAGCATAAGTATGTACCAAAGAGGGCAAGAGATCTACTTACACTAAAATTTCATTCAGTGTTTATCACCTACTGAAATTTGAATTTCATCTGACAACCTTATTCTGGCAACCCAGTTCTGGTGCCAGTGTGCTGTTTTTTGTTTTTGTTTTTGTTTTTGTTTTGCCATAGAAGACAGAGAATCAGGTGTGTAGGAAACACGGCAACAGTCACATCAGAGGCCCACAGGTCAGCTACAACCTTTTACCCTCCAACAAGTTTCTCTACATACCACCTGCAGATGGGACCTTCCAACAGCCGCCTTCACCACCAGGAGGATGCCTGTTTCTATGCTGGGGCAGCCACACCCTTTCCAAAGCATTCGAATCTGAGCTTTGAGGGGAGGGAGCCTTCTCACTTCTCTGCTGATTGTTCATTCTCCCCCGACATTAAAGGTAGCAAATGCTGTCTGTACTTGCTACTTGTATGCCCCTTACTTAGAGTCCCTGTTTATCTTTTTTCATAGTTAATCACCTTTTACTAGTTTATTTATATTAAAATTCCTAGTTACTGATGTAGTTTCTCTGCCCTGGCAAGACTCTGACTCACAGACTGGGAACAAAAAATAAAATCTACCACACAAGATAATTTAATGGTCAACTATCCTATGAGGAAATATTTTATCCCATTTTACAGAGAAAGAATCTGAACCTTAAGGAGGTCACATAATGAGTGAAAAGTCACAGATCTGGTGAGTAATGGAGTCTTGATGCCAAAGTATGACTCATGTTCATGGTTTTATGCCCTTAATTTTGCCTAGCTATCTTTCTAGCCATTAAATGGAAGACTGTTTCAACATTGACTCCAAATAATTAATATACGTCTTTGCAATTATCAGCTGGGGGAGTGATGTCGCTTCTCTGCTCATGCCTGCTCAATGTCATTGTTTCGTTGCAGTAATTTCCCCATTTTATAGGCAGAAGATTGGGGCAGAAAGAAACAACAGGGGAAAAGTACTGTTGTGAGTTGAAGTTCGTCCACCTCAAATTTTATATGTCGAAGTCCTATCCTCCAGTATTTCGAAACATAGACTTATTTGGTGATAGTGGCTTTACAAAGGTAATCCAATTAATGTGAGGTTGTTGGGATAAGCCATAATCTAATATTACCGGTGGCCTTAATGAAAAGGGTCATTTGGGAACAAAAAATATACATAGAGGAAGGTGATATAGGGAGATGTAGAAAGAAGATAGCCAGCCGTCTATAGGCTATGTAGACAGACCTGGAAAATTCTTCCCTTATAACCCACAGAAGGGATGAACCCTGCAACACCTCAACTTTGGATTTCTAGCCTCCTAGAACTGAAAGCTAATAAATTTCTGGTGTTTAAGCTATCCAGTCTGTGATACTTTTTTATGGCAGTCCCAGCAAACTAATATAATTACTCTCAAGTATTGTCTTTTTATAGGAAGGTGCTGTTGACTTTTCTCTTCAGATGTTTTTCTAACGGGAAAGACAAAAAAAGTTGGATTACACTTCTGTTCTTTTTTAAAAACTGGCACAGATTACAGTTGAATTTGGTAGGAATATGTGTGAAGCAAGATGTAACACCAGATACACTCAGAGTCTGATATAAGGATTGAATTTTTACCAGTCTGAGTCCTATTCCTCTTCTCTGTGCCTTTGCTGTTGCAAATGTGGTCCATAAACCAGCGGTATCAACACACCTGGGGGTGGGTTACAAAGGCAGAATGTCAGGCCTCATATCAGATTTACTGAGTCAGAATTCCATTGTAATAAAATCCTTAGTTGACTAACATGCATATTAACATTCAGAATCCTGAACACCAGATAATATCATTGTCTATTAGATCAAACAAACAAATAGACAAAAAAAAACTATAGAACTTACCTTTCTTTGTTTTTATTTTTGGAAATGCCTAAAGTGATTTTAGATTGCTGAGCTAGCTTTTAGGAGGCACTAGAAATGTTTAGCAGGTCACAAGTATATCTGTTTGATTCACAGCTGGTTTGAAATCAATTACTTGAAGCTGAAATGCCTCTCAAAACTCAATAATGTGATAATTGCTCTTAATTGTTTCGCTGTGACTTCCCTGCCTACTTATTACTTGGATGTTAATGAATGGGCTCTCGAAACTAGGAAGAGCCTTTTGCTTTACCACTGCCAGATGCAGGGAGGCGACTGTGAGATAAATTCATCTTGTTGCTGTAATATATGGACATTGTGACACTATCAATAAAGAAATAATCTATTAAAAATGATGCCAAGTAAACAAAAACAAAAAAAAGGAACTTCTAGCTACATTAATCTACCTTTGTTACCCTTACATTCAACGTAAATAAAGTTGGTCATTGACAAAATTCTCACTAAAGACTTAACAGATATTTGTTGTTGTAAATGGAATTTTGAATCCATTGCATTTGTGTCTATTTTAAATTATGTTTTTCTGTGATCAGAGAAGAAACTTTATTTTTGTCATTGAAGTTGTATGTTTTTGTTTTAATTGGGAACATGAAAAAATTGTCTTTTATTTTCTGGCTAAGAAACAGATATATTTACATAAAGAATGAAAACCTCACCATTTTTCCTATTGGATTTGGAGACCCAAAGTGTTGGGAAAAAGACACCTCATTCACTCTTGGTTGATGTGCATATTTGTAAGAAATAATGGAGTCAGTCTGACATTAGTTACTAAATTTATAATTGCATGTATCTTTTAACATGACAATTAGATTTCTTAAATTTATCCTCAACATATTCTTACATAGGCCCAAATTACATGTGAACAAAGTTATCCATTGCAGTGTTTTTTTGTAAAGATCAAAACATAGAAATATCCTAAATGACTATAAATAAGAACTGGTTAAGTAAATTTTAATACACCAAAATAATAGAATACTATACAACCATATTCAATATCAAAGTTCATTATGTACAGATGCCTCTTTCTATTTTTGAGTGAAAAATAATAGTTTCAAAAAGTGTTTTTTGCATACCACTATTTTTAGAAAAAGGAGAAAATGATTGTGTCATTTTAGCTGCCTATATATGAAGGACATATCTGGAAGGTTATATGAGAAACAAATGCATGTGTGGAAAAAATATGGATGAGGATGAGAATCCTTACCTTATATTGTAATTTGCTTTTTGGTTTTGGAAACATTCAAAGAGAAATTCAATTTAAAAGTAATAGCAACAGAATAGATGATGTCCCACAGCAAGAGCAACAAAACCAATTGTAACATTCTATGATACTGGATCAGTCTTGAAAGTTCTAGAATAATAATCTGGTTGCTATTATGTAGTCTGCTAAAGCCAATGCCCAGATTCCTTTAACTTAAGTTTAATATTGAAACTATGCAAGGTATTTGTTTTAATCTTGTGTATGGAGTAGGTACACATTGCAAAATGTTCTGGGATAACTTTACACTTGTTCTGAATTGTAATGAACATAGCTGTCTTAATCTATTTCGCTTGTTTGGTTCCTCGGGTGTTCAGTGTTTGCACTACCAAGCTGTGCTGGGCAAATTCCGGTGGAATAATTGCATAAATAATGAGAGATTCCCACTGTCCCAAAGAACCTAAACATGGTCCTGTCTATTTTGTGCCTCAGGGCCTCTTGGCCACTCCCTTTCCTCCAGTAATTAACTTTCCACCATCATTATTTTTCAGTATGGCCAGCTGCAGGCATGGGCCACTCACAGAATACCCTCCTGCTGGTGATTAGCCATCACTGGCTTCCTGTAAGAATGTTCTCCATAGATAATGCAGGTTATTAACCTAGACAGAAATATTAGATTCTCACTGGAGAAAAAAAATGCTTTCTAATCATTTCTGAGTTTTTGAAGAAACAAATCAAAACACAGAGCAGAGATAATATAGTAAATAGGCTTTTGTGAAGGAGCTGTATACAATCTTGGGTTTATTCACTTATAGAAAGAAGTATATAAGCCCCACTCCTTCTCCTTACATTTATCAAGACATGAAATTATACAGAGCAACTGTTTTCCCTCCCTCAAACATACCATGCTGTTGTACCTTTCTAATAAGCCTTTGAGCATTATGTTTTCTCTGACAGGAAAGCCTTTCTCCTTCTGCCCCATCTGTCTTCTCAACTCCTACTTCTCCTTCAAAATAGGTAGAACCTTCTCAGTGACACCTCCTAGAATTGGCTGTGTCTCTCATACAATTAATCCTTCCTTCATCAGTACTCTTGTCTTTTGAGCTTGCTATTGTTCTCGCAGTGATGGCAATGTTGACATTATTTGTTCACATACCAAGAAAATGCATTTTCTTAAATGTGTATGTGTTTTAATATACAGAATTTTCAGATTTGTACATTTGATTCTTTGAAAAAAATGTAGGCTGTAAATATGAAATCATATTGTTATACATTTCATGATTCATTCTTTTTAAGAAGTATACTTGCATGATATGGGACTGTCCCATAAAATATGGACTATGTATTACTGTAGCTTAGAGAGTCTATAAAATGGTGTTCATATCTAAGAAAGGGCATGCTTTCATGCTATCAACAATAGCTAAATTATGGAAAATGCCCAAATGTCCATAAACTGATGAATGGATAAAAAAGATGTGTGTGTGTGCAATGGAATATTACTTGGCAATCAAAAATAATGAAATCTTGCTATTTGCAACAATGTGGATGGAACTAGAGTGTATTATGCTGAGTGAAATAAGTCAGTCAGAGAAAGACAAATATCATGATTTCACTCACCTGGAATTTGAGAAACTTAACAGATGAACATAGGGGAAAGGAAGGAAAAATAAGATAAAAACACAGACAAACTATAAGAGAGTCTTAAATACAGAGAACAAACAGAGGGTTGACGAGGGGTGGGGGAAATGGTGGGGGAATGGCGGGGTGGATTAAAGGGGTGATAGGCATTAAGGAGGGCACTCTTCAAAGTGAGCACTGGGTGTCATATGTAAGAGATGAATCACTGGCTTCTACTCCTGAAGCCAAGACTACACTCTATGTTAACTAACTTGAGAATTAAAAAAAAAAAAGTCACGCTTTCCTGACCTTCTGTATATTCTCTCATCATCCCATCATCACTTCTCTCCAAGCTGAGGAAGCTCTGTCTTGATTGGGGAGACTCAGAACATTGATTGGGCTGTATTTATGAATGGATGGAACCCCTGGGCTGTAAAGAGTCACACGTAATGATGGATTTCTGTTTCTGCCTCTTTCTCTGTTGGAGGTGGCAGGCAGTGTGTACCTAGATTCTAATTTGGATTTATCCCTTAGGCTCATTTATTTAGTCCCATCCGGCTCACCCAAGATTTTCATTGATGCATTGAGGCTCAAAAACAACTTGGGAATTGACATTAATTTGCTCTAATTTCTTGGGTTTTCTGTTCTTTTAGAATCTTGTGAGTCTGAAGAGCAAAATACCCCAAGGCAAGAACCTGGAACTTCTGGCCTCTTTAACCCTACTATCCTCCTACAGTATCCCATTCTCAACCTTTCTTCTGAATTATGGTTAACCTTATTCCTTAACTAAATGTTACAATAGAATCCTATTATAGTTCTTTCTTCTTTAAAATACTTTTATACCATCTAGTTGGATATATATTTGGAAACTTATAAAAAGTTTGAGTTGACCTGGGCACCTTCAGGCTGAGGTTATCAATGGAGTCTATCACTGTTCAATAGTCAATGGGCAGAACTCCAGTATTTGTAAGTGTAGGAGTTCTGAGTTAGAGCATTAGAGTGGTCAGAACATTTATTTCTGTGGTAAGAATGAGAAAGGTTGGGTATAGAGACCCCTGATATACATTATCCACTAAGGAAGTTCTGAAACCCTTTCCCAAGGGTTCAGGACTTGAGAATAGAAAACATAAATGATATCTTAGATCCTAGCACAAACTGAACACAGATTAATCATTCAATAAAAACTTTGTTGATGGATTGCAGAGTTGAATGTTTTGTCTTTTTAACACCTGGCACAGGTATTAGAGGGTACCCTAATTTCTGAAGTTTGAAGAGTTTCGTTTTTTTCCCTTCATTTCTTGAGGGAACATACAACAGGACCTAGGACTTTTCCAAGAAATCCAGGGAATTTTATTGCAAGATTTCAGAGACCATTTGTACCACCAAAATTCAGGTTGACTAATCTTTAAAGAAAAATATATCACCAGTGAGACTCTGAATATAATATGGAACTTGGTAAGATGTGAAAGGAAGACTTGTTTAAGACTTTGGTCTTAACTCAGTCCCAGAGGCTTTGACAATTGCATTATTTTACCAACCAAACATAAAGTGTAAAAAAAAAAAAAAAAAAGATCCTCAAAATGACTTTAACAGTACTCAGGCTGATCTATGTAACTCATTTTCATATCAAACCACAGTTGTAAAAGAAAAGTCTTAAGCAAACATCTAACAACAAGGCACTCACAAACAAATCAAAATGTAAGATTGGATAATAAAATATTCCTTCAGCAAGAAACGGCCTTGTTATGCAGAACTCAGAAAGACCCATGTGCTGGAGATTTTCTTAAAGACAAGGGTGTCATTGTCTCCTTGACATGCATGCGTCTGGATTTATAATTTAGAATTGGAATTTTTTTCCCCGAGAAACACATATCTCTGTGTGTTCACCTGTAAATGGGTGGGCAGAGAGTATACATTGAATTTAACCCATGCAATTTTTGCTTGGTCTTCACAGGACCAAGCTCAATAATTATTAAAAAATAGAAAGTATTTCTATGGGGCGCCTGGGTGGCTCAGTTGGTTAAGCGTCCAACTCTTGGTTTTGGCTCAAGTCATGATCTCATGGCTTCAGGGTTCGAGCCCCGCATCGCGCTCTATGCTGGCAGTGCAGAGCCTTCTTGGGATTCTCTTTCTTTCTCTTTCTCTCTCTCTCTCTCTCTCTCTCTCTGTCACTGTACCACTCGTGCTGTCTCTCTCTCAAAATGAATAAATAAACTTAAAACAATTTAAAAAATAAAAAGTATTTCTAATTAGTTGCCAATATTTTAGAATTGAGAATGATCACATTATTTATAAAAAAACAAAAACCGGGGTGCCTGGGTGACTCAGTCAGTTGAGTGTCTGACGCTTGATTTTGGCTCAGGTCATGATCTCATGGTTTGTGAGTTTGAGTACCTTGTTAGGCTCCGTGATGACAGTGGGGAGCCTGCTTGGGATTCTCTCTCTTCCTCTCTCTCTCACTGTACCACTTGTGCTGTCTCTGTCTCTCTCAAAATGAATAAATAAACTTAAAACAATTTAAAAAATAAAAAGTATTTCTAATTAATTGCCAATATTTTAGAATTGAGAATGATCACATTATTTATAAAAAAACCAAAAACTGGGGTGCCTGGGTAGCTCAGTCAGTTGAGTGTCTGACGCTTGATTTTGGCTCAGGTCATGATCTCATGGTTTGTGAGTTCGAGTACCTCGTCAGGCTCCGTGATGACAGTGGGGAGCCTGCTTGGGATTCTCTCTCTTCCTCTCTCTCTCTACCCCTCCTCTGCTTGCTCTTTCTGTCTCTCCCAAAAAATAAATAAACTTAAAAAAATTAAAAAGACAAAACAAAACCACCAGAATTTCTGGCTTCTTTTAGAAAAACCTTTAGAAGATCTGGGTACCCAGAACCTTGAATTAATCCTTTAGGATAATAAGGGTAATTGAGTCGTGCCTTCCCTGTTAGAATAGGCATAGGTTTCTCCACTGGTCACAGTCTCATCATTTTCCATTGATTTCAGGGCACTAACATTTAAGAGTGTTTGGAACTTTCCATGGAACTTTGCCATTGCTTTTCTTACAGTTCAATTAAGAGAAAATGAAAATAATTCTTGAACTCATGCTTCTATCTAAGAAGAAAAAAAAAGTAGAGAGGGTAATGGGCTTTTAACACAAAGCTCATTTCACTGGCTCCTCTAAACAAGGGTGTTTGCAAAGTCCTAGTATAGGAACCCCCAAGAATTTGTCATTTATAAAGAAAAGACTACCAACCTATTAACCACATTTCTATAGCTGTTTCTATCAAAGCAGCCTTTAGAGTGATCTTGTGAGGTGGCCATCCCATGCTGGAGTTAGTGCTGTTCTGACAGAAAAAAAGAAACAAAGAAAGAAAGAAAAAAAAAAATCACTGACATGAAGGCATGTTTGCTGTTTCTGTTCGTCTAGAGCAAGCTAAAAAAGTAATCTCATTGAGGGGCAGCTGGATGGCTCAGTCAGTTGAGCGTCCGACTTTGACTCAGGTCATGATCTCACAGCTTGTGGGTTCAAGCCCTGTGTCAGGCTCTGTGCTGACAGCTCAGAGCCTGGAGCCTGCTTCGGATTCCGTATCTCCCTCTCTCTCTGCCCCTCCCCACTCACCCTCTCTCTAAAATGAGTAAATGTTAAAAAAAAATTTAAAAAATTAATCTTGTGGACAACTGGGAATCAGACGAAGGTACTTTTTCCTTGTAAGAGTTGATGGATGGTGATGATCACCAGATACTGCTTATCAATGGAGTCATGCCATGGTTTCTCTTTGGCTTTACTCCTGCCTTATTCCAGTCTTAGCTATTAAGGTCTTCACACTCTATGCATATGACCCTCCTAACCATTTCGTTCTATCCTTTGATTATATAGTCAGTTGAATAGTGGCCTCAAAAAGCTATCTCTAGGGCATATGGGTGGCTCAATCAGTTGAGCATCTGATCTTGGTTTTAGCTCAGGTCATGATCTCATGGTTTGTGAGATCGAGCCCCATGTTGGGCTCTGTGCTGACAGCACGGAGGCTGCTTGGGATTGTTTCTCTCTTTCTGCCCCTCTCCTGCTTGCGCTCTCTCTCAAAATAAATAAACTTAAAAAAGCTATGTCCAAGTGGTAACTTCTGGTGTCTATGAATATGACCATTTTGGAAATTAGGTCTGTGCAGATGTAATTAAGTTAAGGATTTCAAGATGAGATCAGTTATGCAATTGCAAAAACTGCAATTATGGTGGGCTCTAAATCCAATGATGAGTGTCCTTATATGAAATGGAAGTGGAGAAAACACAGAGACGTAGAGAAAACTAGGTGAAGACAGGGGCAGACTTAGAAGTGACGTGTCTATAAGCCACAGAATAGTAGGTATTGCCAGCTACCACCAGAACCTAGGAGGCAGGCATAGAACAAATTCTCCTTCAGAACTTACAGAAGGAACCAACCTTACTGACATCTTGATTTTGGCCCTTATTTTATTTAATTTTATTTCATTTCTTTATTTCTTCTGTATTTATAGCTTACTTTAAAAGTAGCCTCCACACCCAACAGGGGGGTCAAAATCACAACCCCAAGGTCAAGAGTCATGCTCAGGGCGTCTGGGTGACTCATTTGGTTAAGGTCTGACTTCAGCTCAAGTCATGATCTTGTAGTTCATGGGTTTAAGCCTCTCATTGGGTTCTGTACTGACAGCTCAGAGCCTGGAGCCTGCTTCAGATTCTGTGTCTCCTCTCTCTGCCCCTCCCCCACTTATGCTCTGTCTTTCTCTCTCTCAGAAATGAATAAACATTTAAAAAAAAGGTCCAATGCTCTACTGACTGAGACTGCTAGGTGCCCTGATGTTGGACTTTTAGACCTGTAAACTGGATTTTGGACCTCTAGAAATGTGACAACAAATTTCTGTTGTTTTAATCTACCCAGTTTGTGGTGCTTTATTTCAGCAACCCTAGGAAAATGATACAGGATTCTTAGGGACTTTATTATAATTAATACACTTTAAATTAAAATGTTTTTATTTATAAAGATTCATAATTATGTCATTGAATACAAAAAACACTTGGCTTTGCAGTTTTTAATTTTATTTATTTATTAATACATTAGTTTGTTAACAGACAGTGCAACATTGGTCTCAGAAGTAAATTCAGTGATTCATCATTTACATACAACATCTAGTTCTCATCACAACAGGTGCCCTCCTTAATGTCCACCACCCATCGAGCCCATCTCCCATCCATTTCCCTCCATCAACCCTCATTTTGTTCTCTATAGAGTCTCTTGTGGTTTCTTATCCTTTTTTCTGCCCTCCCCACTTTTCATGTGTTTATCTATTTTGTTTCTTAAATTCCACATGAGTGAAATCATGATATTTGTCTTTCTCTGATTGACTTATTTCACTTAGCATTATACACTCTAGCTCTATCCATGTCATTGCAAATGGGAAGATTTCATTTTTTTGGTGGCTGAATAATCTTCCATTGTGTGCGTGTGTACACATGCATACCACATCTTCTTAATCCATTCATCAGTCAATGGGCATTTGGGCTCTCTCCAAAGCTTGGCTGTTGTTGATAAGGCTGCTATAAACATGGAGGTGCATGCATCCCTTTGAATCTGTATTTTTGTATCCTGTGGGTAAATACCTTTTAGATCAATCTCTGGACTGGAGGGTAGTTCTGTTTGTAGTTTTTTGAGGAACCTCCATACTGGTCTCTAGAGTGGCTGTACCAGTTTGCATTCCCACCAGTGGTGCAAGAGGATTTCCCTTTCTCCCATCCATGCCAACACCTGTTGTTTCTTGTGTTGTTAATTTTAGGCATTCTGACAAGTTTGAGGTGGTATCTCATCAAGATTTTGATTTCTATTTCCCTAATAATGAGTGAGGTGGAGCATCTATTCTTGTATCTGTTAGCTATCTGGATGACTTCTTTGGAAAAGAGTCATGTCATCTGCCCATTTCTTAACTGACTTGTTTGTCTTTTGGGTGCTGAGTTTGATAATTGTTTTATAGATTTTGGATACTAACCCTTTATCAGATATGTCGTTTGCAAATATCTTCTCCCATTCTGATGACTGCCTTTTAGTTTTGTTGATTGTTTCCTTTGCTCTGCGGAAGCTTTTTATCCTGATGAAGTCCCAGTATTTCAGGTTTGCTTTCATTTCCTTTGCTTTTGGCAACGTGACTAGTAAGAAGTTGTGCGGGCCAAGGTCAGAGAGGTTACTGCTTATATTCTTCTCTAGGATTTTGATGATTTCCTGTCTCACATTTAGGACTTTTATCTGTTTTGAATTTATTTTTATGTATGGTGTAAGGAAGTGGTCCAGTCTCATTCGTCTGCATGTTGCTGTCCAGTTTTCCCAACACTTTATTGAAAAGACTTTTTTCCATTGGATATTTTTTCCTGCTTTGTTGAAGATACATTGGCCTTATAGTTGTGGGTCCACTTCTGGGTTTCCTATTCTGTTCCGTTGATCTTTGTGTCTTTTTTTGTGCCAGTACCATACTGTCTTGATGACTACAGCTTTGTAATGTAGCTTGAAATCTGGAATCATGATGCCTCTAGTTTTTTCTTTTTCAAGATTGCTTTGGCTTTTCAGGGTCCTTTGTGGTTCAATATAAATTTTAGGATTGTTTTATCTAGCTCAGTGAAGAATGCTGGTGGTATTTTGATAGGGATTACATTTGCTTTGGGTAATGTAATTTTAACAATGTTCTTCCAATCTGTGAGTATGGAATGTTTTTCCATATCTTTGTATTGTTTTCAATATCTTTCATAAGCTTTCTATAGTTCTCAGAGTATATAGATCTTTTACTTCTTTAATTAGGTTTATTCCTGGGTATCTTATTGTTTTTGGTGCATTTGTAACTGGGATTGATTCCTTGATTTTTCTTTCTGTTGCTTCATTATTGGTGTGTAGAAATGCAACAGATTTCTGTGTGTTGATTTTATATCCTGCAACTTTGCTGAATTCATGTATTAGTTCTAGCAATCTTTTGGTGGTCTTTTGGGTTTTCTACATAGAGTATAGTGAAAGTTTGCCTTCTTCCTTCCTGATGTGTTTGCCCTTTATTTCTTTTTGTTGTTTGAATGCTCACACTCAGACTTCCAGTACTGTATAAAATAGTAATGGTGAGGGTGGGTGTCCTTGTCTTTTTCCTGACTGTAGGGGAAAGGCTGTCCGTTTTTCCCCCACTGAGGATATTAGCTGTGGGTCTTCTGTATATGGATTTTATGATGTTGAGGTATGTTCCATCTATCCCTACTTTGTGAAGGGTTTTTATAAAAAATGATGCTGTATTTTGTAAAATGCTTTTTCTGCATCTATTAACAGGATCATATGGTTCTTATCCTTTCTTTTATTAATGTGGTGTATCACAATGATTGATTTGTGAATATCGAACCAGCCCTGCAGCCTAGGAATGAATCCCACTTGATCATGATGAATAATTCTTTCAATGTACTGTTGATTTCGATTTGCTAGTATCTTGTTGAGAATATTTGCATCCAGATTCATCAGGGATATTGGCCTATAATCCTCCTTTTTAGTAGGTCTTTGTCTGGTTTTGGAATCAAGGTAATGCTGGCTTCATAAAATGGATTTTGAAGGTTTCCTTCTATTTCTGTTTTTTGGAACAGGCTTCCCAGATTGAGAATAACAATTAACTCTTCTTTAAATATCTGGTAGAATCCCCCCGGAAGCCATCTGGCCCAGGACTCTTATTTGTTGGGAGATTTTTGATAACTTATTCAATTTCTTTCCTGTTTATAGGCCTGTTAAAATTTTCTATTTCTTCCTGTTTGAGTTTTGGTAGTTTGTGAGTTTCTAGGAATTCATCCATTTCTTCCTGATTGCCCAGTTTTTTGGCATGTATATTTCATACTATCCTTTTATAATTATTTGTATTTATTTGGTATTAATTGTGATCTTTCCTCCTTCATTCATGATTTTATCTATTTGGGTCCTTTCTTTTTTCTTTTTGATAAGTCTGGCTAGGGATTTATCAATTTTTTTTTTATTCTTTCAAAGAACCAGCTCTTAGTTTCATTGATCTACTGGTTTTTGTTTTGTTGTTTTGATATCATTTATTTCTGCTGTAATATTTATTATTTTCCTCCTTCTCTTGGCTTTACACTTTATTTGCTCTTCCTTTTCTTGCTTCTTTAGGTGTAAGGTTAAGTTGTGTATTTGGAACCTTTCTTGCTTCTTGCCTGAACTGCAATATACCATCTTCCTAGGACTGCCTTTGCTGCATCCCAAAGGGTTTGCACTGTTGTATTTTCATTTTCATTTGTTTCCATGTATTTTTAAATTTCTTCTTTAATTTCCTGGTTAACCCATTCATTCTTTAGGAGGATGTTCTTTAACCTCCATGTATTTGAGGGCTTTCCAAATATTTTCTTGTGGTTGACTTCTAGTTACATAGTACTGTAATCTGAAAATATGCATGGTATGATTGCAGTCTTTTTGTACCTGTTGAGGGCTGATTCATGATCTAGTATGTGATCTATTCTGGAGAATCTTCCATGTGCACTCAAGAAGAGTATGTATTTCTTGTGCTTTAGGATGAAATATTCTGAGTGTATGTTCGGTCCATCCAGTCCAATGTGTTATTCAAAGCCATTGTTTCCATGTTGATTTTCTGCTTACATGATCGGTTCATTGTTGTAAGAGGGATATTAAAGTTCCCTATGATTATTGTATTATTATCAATGAGTTTCTTTATTCCATTTTTAAAATCTTTTTAAAGATTTATTCATGTTTTGAGATACAGAGAGACACAGAGCATGAGTCGGGGAGGGGAAGAGAGAGAGGGAGACACAGAATCTGAAGCAAGCTCCACTCTCTGAACTGAGAGCACAGAGCCCGACATGGGTCTTGAACTCAGAAACTGTGAGATCATGACCTGAGCCAAAGTCGGATGCTTAACTGACTGAGCCACCCAGGCTCCCTGAGTTTTCTTCATTCTTGTGATTAGTTGATTTATATATCTGAGTGCCTTCAAGTTGGGAGCATAAGTATTTACAATTGTTAAATGTTCTTGATGGATAGACCCATCAGTTATGATATAATGCCTTTATTCATCTCTTGCTACAGTCTTTGTTTTAAAATCTAGTTTGTCTAATATAAGTATGGCTACTCCAGCTTTCTTTTGACATCCATTAGCATGATGGATGGTTCTCCATGCCGTCACTTTCAATCTGCAGGTGTCTTTAGGTCTAAAATGAGTCACTTGTAGGCAGAATATAGATGGATCTTTTTTTTAAAATCCATTTTGATACCCTGTGTCTTTTAACTGGAGCATTGAGTCCATTCACATTCAGAGTGCTAATTGAAAGATGTGAATTTAGTGCCATTGTATTACCTGTAGTGTTGGCGTTTCTGGTGATGTTCTCTGGTCCTTTGTAGTTTGTTGCTTTGGTCTTTTTTTTTCTCCTCCACTCAAAGTGTTGCTCTTTAAAATTTCCTGCAGGACTACTTTAGTGGTCACAAACTCTTAGTTTTTGTTTGTCTGGAAAACTCTTTATCTCCCCGTCTATTCTGAATGACAGCCTTGCTAGATAAAGAATTCTTGGCTGCATATTTTTCCCTTTCATCACATTGAATATTTCCTGCCACTCCCTTCTGGCCTGCCAAGTTTCAGTAGGCAGGTCTGCTGCTAACCTTATGTGTCTATCTTTGTAGGTTAAGGACCTTTTGTCCTTAGCTGCTTTCAGAATTCTTTTTATCTTTGTATTTTGCAAGCTTCACTATGATATGTTGTTGACCTTTTTTTGTTGATTCTGAGGGGATTTCTCTGTGCCTCTTGGACTTGAATGCCTGTTTTCCTTCTCCAGATTAGGAAAGTTCTCAGCTGTAATTGGTTCAAATAAACTTTCTGCCCCTTTTTCCCATGCTTCTTTTGAGATGCCTGTGGTATGGATATTATTTCACCTTATAGAATCACTAAGTTGTCTAAGTCTCCTCTTGTGATCTCATAGTTTTCTTGCCCTCTTCTTTTCCCCTTCATTATTTTCCTTTATCATCTATATCAGCTATTCTCTCCTCTGCTTCTTCTGTCCTCGTCGTGACTGTATCTAGTTGGTTTTGCATCTCAGTCATAGCATTTTTTATTTCAGCTTGGTTTTTAGGTCTTTGATCTGTGTGCTAAGGGTTTTTCTGGTGTTTTCTATGCCTTTTAAAAGCCCAGCTAGTAGTCTTATGACTGTTGTCCTAAATTATTGTTCAGATATATTGTTTATTTCTGTTTTGAACGATTCTTTGGCTGTGATTTCTTCTTGACCTTTCTTTTGGGGAGAATTCCTATGTCTTGTCATTTTGGCTAAGTTTCTGTGTTTTATGTGTTTTAAAAGTTTGGTAAGTGTCCTGCACCTGAGAGTACTACTGTATTAAAAAGCGATCATACACTGTCCAGGGCCTGGCACTCCAGAAAGTGTTTCTGATATATGTTATGTGCACTCTGCTATTGTGTTTTGGCTGCTCTTTTCCATTGGTCAGTCCTCTGCAGAGCTCCTCCTTGCTTGTAGTGGTTGAGTGTTTGGACCTTTAACTCTTGTGCTTTGAATTGTTTGTTGAAATAAGCCTGGGAAAAGGGGGAGGGGAGCCTGATCCCAAAAAAGGAGAAAAGGAAAGGTAATTTAAAAAAAAAACCCATAAGGCTGCTTCCAAAGAAAAAGAAACAAAAAGAAGATAAAAATAAAGAAAAATAAAGAAAAAAAGAAGGCTGATCAGAGAGAGAGAGCGGGGGAAGGAAAGGAAATAAACAAGAAATTATTCCAAAAGAAAAATAGAAGAAGAAAGAAATAAAAGACAACAAAACAAAACATAAGCCTGTTACTATTTCCACTAGATCTGCAGGTATCATTTTGAAGCACTTGATTTTCAGTACACTTGGTGCATATGTGGTACTGCCTGTGCTGGTCTTCTGGAGGAGAGGCCCACTGCATTGGCTCAGAGTCAGTCTTGCCCAAGCAAAGAAGCAGTTGACAGGCACAGAGGGTCAGGGTTTGGTGTAAGTGAGTCCTGCCTCCACTGGGGCCACTGTGTTATTCTCTGAAGTCACACACTGTGTTGGGGAGAAAGTGATGCCACCTCAGTCTCTCGTCCCTGAACAGGGGATCTCACACCCCCCACCCTGCTGTTCATGCAGCCCTCATGGAGTAGTGAGGGCCATCAGCATGCTGTGGGCCACAGCTCTGCTGTGTTTTTTCTTTGGCCAGTCACTGGGATTCACACTTGAAGACTTAAAATGACACAGCACCCTCCTCTGGATTAGAGCCTCTCCATACTGTTTCTGATGTCCTTTGTTGCAGAAAAACAGTCCCACATCTGCACAGTACACAGAATCTATCGTATAGCACCACTAAAAGCAGCAAAAAGATTTTATGCTCTCTGGGTGTGCCTCTGTCCCTTGCCAATGAAAGGCCTTTTGCTGGAACCTACAGGGTCTTTTGTCCTTGGAGAAGCAATATACCCTCTTCCAAAAAACTACTCCAGGAAGGGGAATGTTCTCTCCCAATGTGTCCTGGCCATCACTACACCAAACTCTGCATTCCTGGGCCAGCTCCCTCTTTCTCCCCAGGAGTGTGCGCCATAGCTGCAACTCTAGAGAAGGTCACATACTTCCATAACCTGAGTTTGGATTCCAAATGCCTTTTGTAAAAATACCTGTGACACTCAGTATTCTTCACTCCCCAGTCCTTGTTCCCGAGAGATTTTCCTCTTGTGTGAACCTGATGTTGTACTCTTAAAACCCCTCTTTCTTTCCCTTCCTTTTGTCTCTCCGTGGAAAGGCTTCCCTCCCCTCTGTGACACTGCAATGTTTCTCTCCCTCAATTCACTTATTATGCACCTTGCACCTGCCATGCTGTCTCCTTCCAACTGTGGAGATCCTTCTGCCAGTCCATAGATCGATTTCCTGGGTCTTCCAAGTGATCTGGCCTCAATACAGCTGTTTGAGGGATGAGGAAGGCCCAGGGTCCTCCTACTTCTCTGCCATCTTAACTTCTCCACCCTTGGCTTTGCATTTTTATTTTAATTCCTTTTTCAATGTTTGTTTATTTTTGAGAGACAGACAGAGCATGAGCGGAGGAGAGGCAGTCAGAGAGGGAGACACAGAATCTGAAGCAGGCTCCAGGCTCTGAGCTGTCAGCACAGATCCTGTGGGGCTCGAGCTCACAAACCATGAGATCATGACCTGAGCTGAAGTTGGACGCTTAACCGACTGGACACCCTGGGGCCCCTGGCTTTGCATTTTTAAGTCTACCTATAAATTTGGAGACTTTAGAGAATTTTGACTAACATTTAACATTGAAATCAATTCTTTTAACCTTGGGTGACAAGAACTGCCTGTTGCCTATCTAATAACCATCTCTCTCACTTCACTCATGAACCACTCATGTTGGCTATGCAACAAAGTTTTAATAAAATGCAGTCGTTGGTCTGGCCTTCTGGGAAATCTTTAAAGTGGAGCATGCTCAGGTGTCACAAACTTTGAATTTTTGCCCCTTCTCTTCTTTCCTGGAATCTGAACTTGATGCTGGAATCCGAGCAGCAATCTTGTGACCATAAGCTGATAAGCATGGTCTTGAAAAAGCATAGCAGGATTCCTAGTTTGCTCACTTAAAATCAAGTCTGAACTGCCTATCTCTGGTTTCTTCATTACAGAGAGGAAAAAAAGACCATCTTTCTAAAAGCCTATGTTGTTATTGGTGTCTGTTTCTAGCAGCTAAACTCAATCATTGATGTTTTTGTCTAGCCTCTGGTCACTTTTGTAATCTTAAGAATTTGTTTTGAGTTAATACTATTAAATTCTTACCATATGCCACAAAATTTGGGTATAGTTTCACATTTAATATCGACCTAAAAGTTGGTATATTATTGCACGCAGCTTAGAGACAGAAACAGAGGCTTTAAAATTTTAAAAACTGGTCTAAGGTATGATCTTGGGAACATGATTTTATCTCTTCATGACTCAGTTTTCTTTGTAAAATAATAATACTAAGCTACCGTATAGGTTTGTGGTAAGGATTAAATAGACTGATATATGTAAAGTACTTAGAACACTGTGAACTAATGAGGGCCATATAAGTGTTAGACATTATTAAGTTTTCAAATATGTCTGACTACAAAACATTTTAATCACCAACTACACAATATGTTATCTTTTTAGAATTGTTTATGAAGAGGGATAAATAATCTTGATTTGTAATGGATCTTTGCCCTCATTTTCTGCAGGAAAGATATGGAAACTACTATTACAATAAACTAGATACAACATTAGGTACTTTTATATCTTTCATCTCATTATACTTCTCAGAACAACAAAGTAGGCATTATAATCATTTAATGTAAAACAAGGCCTGTATAATTATGTAAATTTTCTAAGTGCGAGTAATAAGGAGTAAAACTGGTTCTCAAACCAAAGTCTACTGTTTCTGAGTTGTGAGTTTTTCCCCACTATACCATGGTTGCTTCAGCTTCTGTACATTGAACTTGAGTGTGACAGATGTGTGTGTGCCCACAAAAGCTCACACTACATGGTTTGCGATTCAAACGTACCATAATATAGGGATGCCTGGCTGGCTCAGTCTCAGTGGAGCATGTGACTCTTGATCTCAGGGTTGTGAGTTTGAGCCCCTGCGGGGAGTAGCATTTACATAACAAAAAACACCATCTATTAGAAGTAACTCTATTATAGCAATTTTTAAGGCAACCAGTATCTAAATTTTTTTTAATGTTTTTATTTATTTTTGAGACAGAGAGAGACATATCATGAGCAGGGGAGGGGCAGAGAGAGAGGGAGACACAGAATCTGAAGCAGGCTCCAGGCTCTGAGCTGTCAGCACAGAGCCCGACGACGCGGGGCTCGAACTCACGGACTGTGAGATCCTGACCTGAGCCGAAGTCGGACTCTTAACCGACTGAGCCACCCAAGCACCCCAAGGCAACCAGTATCTAAATTACCTCCATGAACATTTCTACAACCATAAAATTGTTTTAGGTTTTGAATTCATGTTGTCAGTATCCTTACTCTTTATAGTTATAATTGCAAATTCTTTTACAATGACAAATGTCCTATATCACCCCATCATTTTAAATTTCTATTTTTTTCATTTTGCATTTAGTATCTGTAAAGAATCTCTCACTTTACCTATTGGACATATCACACAATAATATGTACATACCTTTCTGTTACTTTTTTTTTCTAGTCAAGCTATTTAGTTTATATAAGAAATAATTTTTTGTTTAGAAAACTAGGCTGTTCATGATTTATCAAGAATGGACACAAGAATTTGTTGTAGTCTGATCAACATGTATTGGTGCTGGTGTCACAGATAAGAAACCATGCAGAAAAGAATGCCTTTTACTTACAACCCCTGATTTCCCCCAAAGGACCATGTGGGTTTTTTGTTGTTTTTGTTTTTGTTTTCCTAGAGGGGAGGCCAAGGACCAACTTAAATTTCAATGTCAGCATAACCTTGTTAAGTCCTCTGAAATTTCACTGGCAACTAGCTTCCCATTTGTAATTGGAGTGAGATCTAGATGTCATTTCTCTGTAGGCAGGATCCATGGAGAATTGCTTTTCACATTGGAGAGGAGTTTCCTCTCATTAAAAGCAAAAGAAACCAACTGTAAATAGCATGGCTATTAGGAGCAACCACATGACCTTGGCTCTGTGTATCCCAAGGGCTATTCTCCAGTTCCAAGGTGAGTAGAGGATGGAGCAGGAAGAACATCTCTTTCCTGTGGCTATTAATACCCAAATCACAGGAGGCCCTAAAGATGCAAGCCTCAAAACAGTGGTCTTGGATGACAAAAAGAGAGAATATACTGGTATGAAAAATATTTGGACAAGATAATATGGGAAATACATCAGTAGTCACCTTTACTTTAAAATAACTCTTCAGTCTTTCTACATTTTCCTGTGTTGAAGATTATTACCCCTAATTCATAAATAAAGTATAAATTGAGAATCTTTTATGTTCCTATTACTTTATAGGCATTATCACGTTTAATCACAGGCAAAGCAGGTGAGGAATATGTTAAAATACTTAAGATCTTGTGCATTAGAAGTAAACTTCTGAGGTTCAGATATCTGCAAGATCTTGGCCACAACTTATTTAGTCACCTTAATCCTTGTTTTCATCGTTAGCAAAGTTGGTGTACTAATGGTAGTATGTTATACCTTATAAGGCTGTGATGAGTTCTAAATTATATAATCCATGTAAAATATACAGAATGGCACCTAGAATAGATTAATCACTTAAATGTTAGGTTATTGTCATTATTTCTATTTTTAAAATGAGGAAATTGTACAGAGAAGTATAAGAAAGGCCCAACACTTATCCGAGATAATGAGTTGTGCTAGAAGGGGGTTTAAACACAGTTACTCTTCAGCTGTTTTAAATTCTATTTTAAATTTTCATAGGATTTGTATTAGGTTTTAAAGATGCATTGTATACTCTAATAGAGTGTGATTTTATTAGGTATCTAGCTGGATCCAGATAGACTCTGTCCTCTAGGTTTAAATAATTTTTTTCATCTCAAAATATCACATGTTTTCATATTCACCTCCATTGCATTAGTAACAGATGCTAAATACAACTTTTCCTTTGGTTTCAGCAGATGCCCCAAAGGTCAGGAAAACAATAGCTACCAAGTTTCTCCACATTCCACAGTGATATGCTAGAACTTCCATTAAGAACTTGCAAGGCTACATCTGCCGGCATCAGTCATTTCTACACTTTGAGTGTGTATGCCAAAGTAAAGAGGCTATTCATTTATTAGCTGTATACCAGAAAGGCTTTGGGACCACTCATATATATAATTCACTAGAGCCAAAATAATTATCCCACGGAATGAATGTATAAGAACAGTGAGGGAAAGAATGAGCTATTTTCTGTTAAAATTCTTCTGAGGTCAGCCCATGTGATAAACCAGTAACATAATCAGAGTGGTTTTCTTTTTTGTCTTGTATTCATAATCTCCACTAAAGTTGTAAGTGGAGTCAAGGAACGTGCTTCTTTTCCTACTGGTCTTCAAAGTTTATGCCAGGATCTGTGCTCCGTCAATATTGCCAACAGACTGGAGATACGATTAGTTATTCAGAGTGTCTAGACAATGATAAACTCATTAAATTAGACTATTTTGGTGATCACTGAAAAAGAAAAAAAAAGACTCGTGTGGATTATAAAGTACCATGTATGTATCATGATATCTGCTTTGGCAGTTCTTGGGACTAACTTCATACATTCACAAACAATTCCCACTGACTGCAAGTATGTGCGTAAAACTAATTGAGGGGAGAGTCTTGCCTTCAGTGTCATTAACTTGAAATTAAGTATTCCATGTGATTCATCCTTAGATATTTGTTATCCCACTTAATTATATAAGCTTGTAATTGCCTTTCATATGGGCAGAAATGAAATGGGGTTGGCAACATCAGTATCGCATACTGGGTAGGATTGCAAACTCTGCAGAGAAAGCACATCAGTAGAAGCTTGTTGTTCAATGATAGTGCATCTCAAATGGTGAGAAAATTAATTGTGTATAAAAAGTAGTCAGTGTTTAAAAAGTGGGAAGTTTCACATTAACATTAAAATATTCGGCTTCTATTGAAACATTGGTAGACCTGGAAACACTGGATTGGTATCTTCCATAGCCACCATTTGCTTTAGTCTTGGAACAGCTGAGTCCTTTAGACTGGTACTTGAGCCCTTCAAACTGGACAGTTTCCTGCAGTCATGTTCTTTCACACAATTATGCATCATCACTTATGTGTAGCCTGTTTCACCCCTGTTCTTTTCTGATCACTCACTTTACAGCCTTTTGCCCATGGAATTGATCTTGAGTATAAGAGTTTATATGTGGAACATATTACTTGTTGTTTCTCATTGTGAAGAGTGTGAATTAGAGTGGTGGATAAATGTCCGGTGTATTACTTCTCATAAATGTACTCCTTGAAAACATTGCTAATACTTTCTGGCACTTACTCTCTTTGAGACCAAATGTGACTTCAGAATCCTTCTTAACCTCAGTGATTCAGGAAATTTAACTAAATGCCCAGAGTTGGCATATGTTGTGTATGCATTCTCTATGAATGTGTGACCATATTACCACAAACATAGTGACTTAAACAACACACATTTATTATCTCATGGTTTCTTTAGGTCAGGAAGCTGGGTATAATTTACCTGGGTCTTCTGCTTTAGGACCTCACAAGTGTTCAATTAAGATGTTGGCTGGGGCTGAGTTCTCATCAGAGGCTTGACTGAAGAAGGATTTACTTTCAAGATCAAGTGATTTTGGCTGCTGTCCATTTCTTGTATATTTTTGGACTAAGATCCTCAATCTGTTATTAACTTTTTGCCTGAGGCACCATCAGTTTTTGCCACATGGACCTTCCCAATGGCAGGTTATTTCCTCAAAGTCGGCAAGGGAGAGAGATACTTCTTCCAAGATGGCTGTTAAAATCTTAAGTGATATAATTATGTACACATAATCTTGTATATTCTGTCACTTTTTCCACACTTTACAGGTTAGAAGCAAGTCACAGGCCCTACAATGCTTAAGGAAAGGGGATTACACACAGGAGTGAAGATGAGACAGAGATTATAGTGATCACCTCATAATCTGTCCACCACACAAGGTGAAACCAGTACCTATCCTTGACTAAGACTCATTAATGACAGTTACAGAGACACAGCTTTTGACTTAGGTTAAGACAAACAGTTTAAACAGAGCTACTTGTGAACCAAGTTTCTAACAAAGGGACAGTTCAAATAGAAACATGAAGCAGGGAGATCCAAGCATTTAATGAGTGTAGTGGGGCTGAGATTTGGCTGCTGGAAGTTCCCTTCAAGCCTTAAAATCTCTGCAACTTACGAGCATTAGAAAATATGTATTTTGTGTTTAGCACTGGGAAAGAGAATATAAGTGCATTTGATAAAATGTGCATAATTATGGAATCCTAAGAATTGCCAAATGGAAAATATCACTTTCTAAAAGTATTTATTTGATATCTACAGTATGAATGGAACTGTATTTACAATGAAGAATAGAGGCATTAAAGAAGGAAATTTTTCTTGCCTTCATGGTGTTACAATTAGAGCTATAGAAATGGGGCTCATAAGCAGCATTAAAATAAAGTAAAATATAAGAGAAAATTAAATCAAATGTCATGCTGTGATAGAGGCACACTGATCTGTCCCAGTTTTTTCTTTCTGACTGAGAAAGTCAAAGAATATTTAGAAATCAAACTCTAAATCTATGAATAAGGCTGGTGCCTTACACAGGGAGTCACTAAAATAGTTGGGATAGATGCCTTTAAAACTACACTTCAGAAAGAGCATTCCATTGAGGCCTGATGGAAGATACCAGGAAAAAGACAAAGACCTTACTTATTCCCTGTAGCCAGTGTATCTTGGTTATAGCTCATACAACTTTTGAGAGTCAAGAAAAGAGAAGAGAAGAGAAAAGAAAAAAGGGGCACCTGGGTAGTTCAGTTGGTTGAGCGTCTGATTGTGTGGCTCAGGTCATGATCTCACGGCTCGTGGGTTTAAGCTCCGTGTCAGGCTCTGTGCTGACAGCTCAGAGCCTGGAGCCTGCTTTGGATTCTGTGTTTCCCTCTCTCTGCCCCTCCCCAACTTGCATTCTGTCGGTCTGTCTCTCTCTATCAAAATAAATAAACATCAAAAAAAATTATAAAAGGAAAAGATGGAAGGAAGGAAGGGAGGATATTAGGCTCTTCCAACATAAAACATTTTGATACTTACACATTTTGATTCCAGTTAAAAATTCAACTAACTACAATGAGGTGTCATCCAAAATTAATAGCAAAAATAGAAAAATGAAAACAATCAATGAAGATTTTAAGTAGGACATAAGCATCATAAAGAAGGAAATTGTATCTGTGTTTTGCTTTTTGGTTTTGCTTTTCACTGATGTATTCTAAGAACCCTGAATGGAGCCTGGCACATAGCTCTTGCTCAGTAAATATTTGTTGACAAGAGGCTGGAATTCTGACTTCTCTTTCTCAGCTATAAGCAGTACTAACCTCTGGGAAGGGAAAAAAAAGCCATAGATTAGTGAAATGGAGAACCTGGAATGGTTTTACTCTAAATGCATTGTTCTGACTGTGATTAAGGGTTTATGTTTGTGTTGGCAGGTACGTGAAATGTGATTTGCTTCCTCACAGAGTGTACTGAAACCTGTGTTTCTGAGTCTATAATTAAATGTGTCACTTATCTTAATGAGCACATGCTACTCCTGTCTGTGCAGACCACTTAGTACAATTGAAATGGCCCAGTGATTGCAAAGAACGCACTGCAGGATCCTGTAGCATCCCTGGATACGATTAGTTTCTGTGACAGTGTAAAAAAAAATGTGTGTTTATCTTTATGATGTATACAGTGGCAGTGATAGGTGGCTCTTTGACACCGAAAATGGTTCCAAGCCAGGCTGCTATTTGGAGAAGGACCAGTGGTCACAAAGAGGTTAAATCTTATATGAAACTGAAGAAGGCCAGGTTAATCTAAAGGATTCCCTTGGACTTCTCTTCACAACAGCCCCCAACCTAGGCACCCACCTTTGCCCTAGAATTCAGTTAGTACCTGGTGTGGAATAAATTGTGCTTCCCCAAAAGGATATATTCAGTCCCTCATCCCTGGTGCCTGTGAATATGACCTTATTTGAAAGAAGTGTCTTTGTAGATGTAATCAAACTAAAATGAGGCCATGCAGGATTAGGGTGGGCCCTTAATTCAGTAACATACCCTTGTAAGGGGAGAGAGATTTGAACACACAGAGGGAAGTCAGCCATGTACTGAAGAGGGCCGAGATTGGTACTAATGAAGGTGCAAGGCAATGAATGGCAAAGATTTCCGGCCATATCAGAGGTTAGGAAGTGACCAGAAAGGATTCTTCCCTAGAGTCTTCAGAGGGTGTCTGACCCTGGCCAACACCTTGATTTTGGATTTATGATCTCCAGGCCTGTAAGACAATAACTTTGTCTTGTTTCTAGCCATCTAGTTTGTGGTAATTTGTTGCACCTCTAGGAAACTATGGCAGTGGTTATCTCCTTGGAGCACTTAACATCGAGACCATTGTTATCTGCGTGGCAACAAATGCCTTGAAGTCGGTCAGCTGCCCAGCACAGGTCTGCTTTTGCACAGGCATAATCTTCAAGACTTCTTCCTGGAAGGACGCCCCCAGGAAAAAGTCAGTGATCGCAGATTCCTTTATGGGCAGGGAGAAGAGATAAATCTCCTCCAGGGACTTGATCTTCATGTCCTTGACCAGATAACCCAGCTTGGTGATGGGCATCCAGTCGTTGTCCTCAACCTTGCCTGCACGAGCTCCACTGTCTCAGGCCTGGGCCCAGATGCGTCTGCCAGGGCCTCAGCCAGAGCCTCTGTGGAAACCACCCCGGCTTCCCATTTTAAGGGTCCGGGCCCTCCCGCAGCACTGCGTCATCCACCATTTGGTGTTTTCCCGAAGTGCCTCATTAGGAAAATGAACTCTATACCTAGAGGCACCTTCTCTGCCTAATCCCTCTCCTCTCAATTCTTCAAACCTACTTCCTTTTAGTGTGAATAAACTCTGACTTTGAGGGCTGGGGCAGGCCTGTGCAAAGCCAGTGCTTTCCTTCTACTTAATGTAGAAGAAGACAACTCCATCTTGAAACACAATATTCTGTGATGAAGGCCAGCTAAACCTAAAAGTACACAGTATAAAGCTGGAAAGAGAATTAGTTGGAACATTTTTTTGGGGGGGGGAGGCAGGGAGATTGCAATTTGGTCTAATCTGCTAACATACTTAAGTACTTAAAAAACATTTTCATTTTTAGGAAACATCACTAAGGAAATGATTAATAATGTACACAAAAAGTTACCTTCACAGTTGCTTAGCCCCATGTTGTTTGTGATAGTGAAAAAGTATAAAAGATTGAAAAAAAGCATAACAGATTGAAAAGTCTAGGAATATCAGATTCTTAAAATGCATTATGACTTTCTCATACAATGGTTTAGCATATAGCTATTAAAAATGAGGTTGTCCAATAGCCATTTTTGAACTGTGCTTTGTGAAAAATGCACACATCTTGGGATTTCATGGGCTGTATGGGGAGATAAAGTCAGGGTCAACAATGCTTTGCATCCACCATCACTTAACCAGATCTGCTCGATTTTACCTGTTTTATATATTGCGTTTCTGAGCAAGATGCGATTTGAAAAAAAACAAAAACATACAAAAAAAACCAAAGCACAGTTATTGTTATGGACTGAGTTGTGTGCCCCCCACAAAAGATTTTGAAGTCCTCACTTCCCCGTACCTGTGAATGAGACTTTATTTCATAATAAAGTCTTTGAGGTTTTCAAGTTAAGATAAGGTCATTAAGGTGAGCCCTAATCCAATATGATCATGTCCTTTTAAAAATGAGAAATTTATGGGATGTGTGGGTGGCTCAGTCAGTTGAATGTCTGACTCTTGATTTTGGCATAGGTAATGATCCCAGGGTCATGGGATCAAGCCCCATGTTGGGCTCTGCATTGAGCTTGGAACATGCTTAAGATTCTCTCTCTCCCTCTGCTCTTTACCCCCTGCTTATATTCTCTCTCCCTCTAAAATAAAAAAAAAATTAAAATGAAAAATTTGGACATAGAGGAAGATAAGCAAATAGGGAGAAAGCTGTGTGAAGATACAGGCAGAGTTTGGGACGATCTGTCAACAAGCCAAGAATGCCAAAGATTGCCACCAAACCACCAGGAGCTAGGAGACAGGGATGGAATAGATGTGCCATTCCAACTTGAAGAAGGGATCAGTTCTGTCAATACCATGATCTTGGAGTTTCAGCCTCCAAAACTGTGATGGATAAATTTCCGTTGTTTAAGCCCTCTAGTTTTTGGACTTTATCTTGGCAGCTGTAGGAAATTAATACAGTCCTGCTGCTAAAGAGTCTGAGACTCATTTATTAGAAGGCCATGTACACATTTAATATACCCTACCTTAGGGTAACTTAATAAGGTTTTCCCTGGCTCCTGAGATTCAAGGACATGCTGCATAGGTAAGCCAGGTTCTCCCTAGCCATGAAGATCAGAAGGAGGGTGGGTGCCTGAGTGGCTTAGTCAGTTAAGTGTCCAACTTTTGATCTCTCCGGTTGGGTCATGAGCTTGGGATTCTCTCTCCCTGTCCCCCCTCTGCTCACATGTTCTCTCTCTCAAAATAAATAAACTGAAAAAAAAAAAGAGAGAATTATGTGAGGAATAAGGAGGCTTCTTCTGTGCTGCCCAGAAAGGGGATTTTAACTTTTTTCTCCTATAATACCAACCGTTCCATCCCAGAGGAAACCACTACCTCGTAAAGTACAACAGCCAGATGTACCCCAAATGAGCCAGCAATGAAAAATGTTGATATTTCTTTAGAGTAACAACCAAAGGAGATCAGTCAAACTAATAGAAAAAGTGAAATGGAAGTATTGAACAAGGGAAACGAAAAGATGATCCAACAAAGGACAGTGATGTTCACGTGCTGCTCAAAAATACAACATCTGAAAAAGGAAATTGGATTTCCAATGATACGCTCATGGCCTGAAAGTGAAGTAGAAGAAATATATTAATATAAAAAACAGAATTGAGTGAAGACATAAAATATGAGAGAAAATGTAAGAGACCTATAGAATAGATCTGCGGGGACTCAGCAGACCAAGCATGTGAGTTTAAGGACATCCAGTAGAAGCCTCCCACAAAGGAAGAGGTGAGAAGAGGCAGTTTTGAAATACATAAAGAATATACCCTAAGCTGAAATTATTAAAAATTACCCTAAGTTAAAATTAAATATGGTTTGTCAGAATAAAAGAGCTCACATGGCAGGTTGACTTGGTGATAAAAAAGATATATCTAATCATAGCTTCATACAGTTCCTGAACTATAAAGATAAAGAGAAATTCTTGAAAGTGCCAAGAACACTAGACAAGACCAAACCCCATAAGGCATACAGGCAGATGTTGAAATTAAAAAATAATGTAGCTCAAAGGAGAGAATAGGAAAAGATTTCTAAGAATACATCTTTCAGAATTACAAGCAAATTCCAGGTTTTCCTTGTAATCTACAGGCTCCCTTCCATATCTTACCAACACACACACACACACACACACACACACACACACACACACACACACAGCATATTATACAAATACTCTTTTATAGTGGCTTAGGTGATTCTAAAATGTTGCATTAAAAGATATTTCTGCTCATGCAAATCCTGGACAAAAAAAATTCTGCTTTGTGATTAGCTTAGGATATCACATTGTACTGCATGGCATGTTCATTTCACAAGGGTAACAAGTTCATTCAAGTTCCACTTGCCAATGGACATCATTATCACAGTATCTATTGATTGCAGAGCCATAGCTTCTAAAAAGGAGTCCTGGTGTAAGTAAAAAATATCTCAGCCAATAGGCTATTTCCCAAGTCTGAAATTTTGAAATATTTTTTCAAGTACAAATCTAGGATATTTACATGTATTCTTGTTTAACGATGATGTCTTGGGTGGGTTTTGTTAATTTAAATCTTGATTCAGTTTTCACTGAAGTTTAGTGTCATTCAAAGCATGGTTTATTATTTTATATGTAATTTTTAATTCATTTCAAAATATTTTAAATAGAATGAATTAGTGATAAAACTGAAAGGTAAATTACATGAAACCTTCCTTTGATTGACATTTCCTACACCCTACTATACCAGGTATCAAACTTTATTATTCAACAGTTTCAGACCGAATACCACAGATTCCCGGGTCAGTAGCAGACTATCTAAGTTTAAGCAAACCTTGGAAACATGCATTTTTAAACAACTCAATAATTCCTCATTGGTGGTTCTTATACCTAATTTTGTAATTTATTCCTCGAAAGGGAAGTGCATTAGACCTAATGTGTAAATCTAAAGAGGCAGACATCCCTCTTCTCTTTCACATCATCATATTCCACCACCGCATTATTGACAAAGATTTTCTATCTCTGTTGCTCCTTTTGGGATCTCATTGTTATTTTTCTTGTTTTTGGCTTACTTTCTTCCAAGTCTCTAAAGTTCATGTATCTACCAGAATACACTGATGGTTCAGAAGCATTTTTTCGTGTCTCTATGGTCTTCTTGGGCTGCCACAACAAAATGATTCGAACCAAGTGGCTTAGACAACACAAATTAATTTTCTCACAGTGATGGGGGCTAGAAGCCCTAGGTCCAGCTCCAGAGCAGGGTCAGCTTCTGGCAAGGGCTCTCTTCCTGGCTAGTAGATGGCTGCCTCCCTGCTATGTCCTCACATGGCCTTTCCTCAGTATGTGTCAACAAAGAGCAAGCTCTCTGGTGTTTCTTCTTATATGGACACAATCCCATTAGATCTTGACTCTGACTTTGTGACCTCATTTAACCATAACTACTTCCTTAGATGCTCCATCTCCAAATATAGCCAGACTAGGGATTAGGGCTTCAACATGTACATTTTAGGTGGCACAGACACTCAGTCCATAACTATGCTGCTCATCTTCTCCCCTATTATCCTCTAGTATGGAGTCCCCTTGCATCCATGGAAACCATCATAAAGTCAGGAAGTAAGCATGTCACATGCTACACAGGCACTCAGTGCTTTCCTGGTCTCAGAGTTTTGGGCATTCAATGGATATTCATTATGCATTTAATGTCGTGGAAAATTTCAACATCTGTCACCATCCTAACAATTACTTTAATTTGCTTCTGGATACTTGAAAAGTATTTTAATTTCAGGCAACAAATTTGATCTCTAATATTTCCATCTCTTTTCAGTGGCCTGCAAGCCCTTGGCAGATCCCCAGAAATTATATTATTCCACCAGGTGTGAGTTTTAATAAGAGAGTTCCTAATTAACTAAATATTACATTGACTAAATATATACCTCAGCTGCTCCATTTAACTGAATGTGATCTTTGTTTTCATATATGTATGGATATTTGTAAACACTAATATTTTATTTTTATTTTTCACAAGTGCTGTCATGCCAAATCCCAAAAAAGTACCTGCCAACAAAATTAATATCACTCATAGATGAGGCAGTCATTTATAGTCAACGCGCGCGCACACACACACACAATGGTTTGCAAAAAAAAAAGTAAAAGCTTACATCTTTTTAATACAAGAATCTGAGATCATTCACTTCCAAGTTAAATTATTTTCAAAAAACGTTTCCAACACCAAAAGTATTCCAGAGATCTACATCCCCCTTCCTAGGATGTTGGTCACTAGGAGAGTCATCTGGGACAAATGACAATTCCATTCTTGACTTTCTTCATCTGTAAAATAAGCGTTTTGCATTAGATAGTCTCTGAGTACTTCTAGACTTCGAATTCTATGCTTCTGTGATTTTATTTTATGAACCAGGTATCTATTCTGACTAGAAAAAAATCCATAGATAGACTTCTATGTACCCAACAGAATTTGCCAACCTGCCTTACATCATAAAGGAAGTCAAGAGATAAAATTAATCTCTCTAGAAATTTTCATGCACTATGGAAAGGGTATACACAAAATGCTACAACAACTTCTGGCTTCATTTTTTGAGAGGATAAGATGCAGTCTGTTTTCTACTTGGAAAATAAAAGATAAATACAAGAGATATTCCACGAATGGGATCCACTGGGATTTTATCGCTGCAGGTCATATGGAGAGGCTTTTCTGACTCACAGTCCCAATGGTGGGACATGCATCCCATGGTAGAGTGAACTGTACTCTGAGGAGTACAGGAGCAGAAACTGGAGAGGATGCAAAGGACGTTATTAAGAGAGAAGGCACTTGAGCTCCATCTGAAGGTTCTGGGTCTATCTGGCCATTACATAACACTATGGTGACTTTGCTATGTAAACAGTGACTTTATTTCTTGTTTTTATTTTTTAATGAATTTAGTTTATTCCTATAGAGAAGTGGATATGGCCAGCTCTTGCATAGTGTTGTTTTAGGAATGTTGCCAAAGAACTACCATAAAAATGACCTTTTGTGGACCAAATTATGTTTTAATTATTTCAAGCCTCGAAAATTTACGGCAGTCCTTCTAACTGGTTTGTTTAATTCTGGTCTCTACTCTGGTAGCTTCTAAAGCAAAGTTTTGATCAGTTTAAAAGCTGCAGAGAAACTCCATTGTCTGAGAAAACAGGAAATCCAAACAGTATTTTTGATACTTTCCTCCCATATACAATTTATCAATCAATTCATGAAATTTTTATTAAGTGCCTGATATATTTAGGCTGGACATACCTTAAACCTTTAGCCACAATAAAATACCTCGGGTATGTTTAATATGATTTATATTTATAATTTTTCTGTCTGTCTTAGCACTCTGATTTTTTTTTGGAACAGTTTTCTTTTACTTATTTCTTTCACCACCTTGATACCAGATATATACGTACTTATTTACAATGCTCAATATACATGCAATCTCTGTGTATTTGATTCATTTTCTTTGCTTTGTCAAAGTATAAATAATTTTGTATTTTTAATTAATTTTGTTTTTAAGTTATAATGAAACATTTTTTTTGCACCAAAAAGAGGGGTAGCGTGTGAAAGAAAAATAGAATGTTCCCTTTCATTAATCTTTCCAGAGCACGTTTCATGTGTATTTTGTTTATGAATAGTACACATACAGAAAAGGCAGAAATCATGAGTCTGCAACTTAGTGAATTTTCACAAAATGGACATACCCAGAAATCAGCTTCTGGATCAAGAAACTGTGTATTAGCAGCAAATCAACAGTTCCTTATTTCTTCTACTGGCATGTCCTCTTAAGGGTGATTGCTACCCCAGTTTCTATGATCTTAGATTGGTTCTTCCTCTTTTGAGATTTTTGGAATCATACATTATTAATTTGTGAGACTCATCAATGGACTTGCATGTGTTTGTGTATGTATGTATACATGCACGTGTATTACTTTGAAGTCTAGACCAAGAAATAGAAATGCTAGGTATACATATGGTGAATTTTAGTGAATATTGCCACTCAACAGTAGTTGAACAATTTGTAATCACAACATCAGTTTTGAGTTTCCAGTTGCTGAATGTTGGTTGGATCCAGGTTTATAATGTTTATTTCTTATCCTTATTATATCAGTGGACTGACTACCTGGGACATTTTCTTCTCATGACAGTGGAAGAATGAAAGAGGAATAAGTGTAAAAATACATTGGTTTTCAGTCTTGGTTGAGAACTAGCATACTGTTACTTCTGTCCATGTTTTATTGGCCAAACGAAGTCAAATGGCCAAGCTCAACATCAGTATATGCCCTGTCTTTAGTGGAGTTGAAAAATCACGTAATAAATATGTGGATACTGAGAATAGTGAAACATTGGGAATATCAATGCAGTGTATCATAGTTTGCTCTCTTGATGGCATTTATTTGTATCTCTTCCACACACAAAGTGTATTCACTCCCCAAGACATTCCAGAAGTCTCATCTGATCATGGTGTTAGGCTCAAAACCAGAATTTTATGCTTTATGTCAAGTCAGCATTTTCCTCTTCCTGTTTTAAAGTTTTTGGGAAAAAATACAGTTCAGCCCTATGCATGCATAATGCCAGAGGAGAATAAATCACTTAGAAGGATGATGAATAGGGAACACATAACAATCACTGTTTCGTAGAAATTCTGAAATCTCAGTGGACAAATGTTGCTTCATCTGGCTATTCTTGGCACTGTTTCTTGATTGGGCAATGTGTCTGTTCATTGGGATGGTTCCCAAGTCTGTTGGTCTCCATGACTCTTGGATTCACCTCTGAGAGATTGTTTTTCCCACCATTTCTCTTGACCATCTCTTAAGAGACATTATAGAATATATCATTTTTGGAACCCAAGATGGCTTCTTATGCTGTTTCCTGGCTACTGAAAATTTTAGGCCAGAGGATATTGTTTGACCTTGAACAGGTTTAGTCTTTGTAGTCCAAACTAGGGATGGCTTTTCCAAATCTTTGTGGATTTTGTATGTATTGGAATTCAGTAAACTCTCTGTGAGAAACTACATCTACAGTTATCAAAACATGCCTCTCTTTTTAGATTCATTTGTGATTTGTTTTTATTTTCTTAGGGATTTTACGATCCCTAGTGAGAAGTCAGCTATCGGTCTCATTCTTGTTCCTTTTATGGTTATTTATCTTTTTTGTTGTTGTTTTGTTTTTTGCTAGCAGCTTTTAGGATTTTCTCTTTTGTCTTGGATTTTTAGCAGTTCTGTTGTGACCAGTTGATGGTTCAATTTTTGTTTTGTTTTTTATTGTTTTTGTATTTATTCACTTGGGGTTTTCAAAACTTGTTAAATTTTTACATTTATGTAGGTCATAAGTTTTGGAATAATTTCTTCATCTTTTTCCTCCATCTTTTCCTTGATTTAAAAAAATGTATGATTTTAATGTTCTTTTCAATTAACTGCAGTATCTTGGTCACCTATAGGTCTACTTTTATAGCTTCTTTTTTCTCCTTGTTTCAGTCTTGAGTTTCGTTAGTTAGAAACTGTAGAGATTGTAGATAATCTTATCTCTCTCAAGAGTTCACCCATTCCTGCAGTAGGCACACAGCGTAGTGACTCATGATGTTAATCAAATCTTGAGTGGTGCTAGTCAAGGCTAAGCTGAAGCCCTGTTAAGACTGAGTCAACTTTGGTTTTTACCCTGTCTTTCTAGGATTTTTGACTAACCTACTCTGTTCTATGGCACCCTGTCCTCTGAAAGATCACAAACTCCAACGTTTCTCTGTTTAAATTTTTATTTGATTTCTGCTTAGGTTATGGCCTTCCCCCTATCAAGCAGACCTAGAGCTCAGCAAATATACTAAGAGGATAATTAGCCATGTGCTTCTCATCCCTTTAATATCTGCCAAAGCTCTTTTGTTTTTCTGTTGCTCTTCTGGGTTCTAACTCAAATTTTTGGCCTTCTGCTCATAGACAGAATCATTAAATATCCCCAGTTTCAGAGGATCAGTTTCTTTCTATGGAGATCTTTCTCTAATAAATCTTAGTCATTCTTTCTCATGCTGCATGCTGCTGTCTCTTAATTGTGTTCAAATAGATGATTTATGTATTTTGTTCAACTTTCTTTTTGCAGTAGGTGTGTGTACTGGGCTGACACCAACTACTACATTGTATACACAAGTAGAAGGCTTTCCTTCTATAGCATTTATTTAAAAATATTTTATCAAATTGTATGGTAATCTACCTATATGCATTCATTTCTTTGAAGAAGTCATGAACTTATTGAGGGCAGAAACTGCCACTAACTGAATATTTTATTGTATACATGACTCACAATAGATTAGATATTTTACATATTTGGAGATGAATTATAGCACAGATTCCCTGGGGAATACAATAAATCATGTGAACTTCAACCAGAAAAAAATTCACACACAAACATATCCTCAAATATTTGGATATAATTGTTGCTGGTTTAACAACCCCTCAGTTTTGTTTATAGGGTTTAGAGATCATAGGTTAAAAACCTCTCCAAATGAAGTTACTGACAAATCAGTCAGTGACTATCCCTAGTTCCTATTATCACACTGTCAGAAGCCTATATTACTATGCAGAAGCATTATGTTTCTACAGCTATTATTTAAAAATGGAAATCCAGTGGCTGGTAAGATAACATAGTTAAATGAGCATTTGTGGATTTTGGTGGCCCAACATTCATATTTCCATGCTAAAATGAGCTTAATAAACTTTGGAGAAATTTTATCTTTATTCAATGTACAGTAAATAAAAATGCCCAATGCCACCATTACAAAAGTCAACAAGTATCCTGGAGGTGCCTTCTGCCATATGGGTCCTTTGTCCAATTAGTGCTGTTAAGATATTAGACCATAGCCTTTGTTTCATCAGTTGGAAGCTCTCTTCCTGAACTCTGATATTTTACCTAAACGAGGCAATGATACAATTAATGGTTGGAGTTCATTCTAGTATCATTGCCTGGAATAGACAGAAGAACAATTCCTGTTACTAAGGCTTTCTAGAATTTCCTAGTGGAATTCCTTCTGTGGCTTCTCCTCTATATTGAAAATTGCCCTTTGTATCTCCTTAATAAACAAATTCTCTTTTTCGCTTAAGTTAAAGAGTCAACCAACATGCCCAGATACACCATTAACACATTATCAGTCATTAAGTTCCATCCAACCATAATCTTGATTCCTCATCTGCTTCCTTCCAGAGCAAGCAGAAGGAATCCTTGAACACATGGAATAGCACAGGAATATTTTAACTGGTAGAGGGAGAGATGAATACCAGAGAGGATAGTCATAAAGTTTACCACATGGGGGCAGCAGATATTATTGTCGATTGAAGAGATTGCCAAATTCTGTAAGCTTAACCTTTATCCCCATAGACTTAATTTTGAAGTTGATAACATCAACACAATTATCTTTGTCATTTCTATCCTTCATATCTGAATAAAGCATAATAGTTTCTGAACAGTTTATTGTACATTCACATGATGATTCTAATTTGGGATAATAGAAATCATTAGAATATCAGAGATGTTAAGACAAATTTTACAGTCCAAGTCCCTGTGACCTCCTTTTCAAAACTTTAGATTCTTTATCTTTGAAATGAAAATACTTACATAGTAGTGTTATAAAGACTAAATGAAATGGTATGTGTAATGTGCTTATCATGGAGCCCACTGTGTGCTAAAGACTCAAAAATGCTCAGTGTTACTATTTTGAAATTTTTTGTCTCCATTTGAAAATTAAATAAATCAAAGTTTTAAAATCCAAATTCACAAATAAGGTATGTAAAAGAATAAGGCTATTGTTTTGTCTCTGAGTTCAGAATTTCACCACTATTCTTTGACATGCATATCAGTTAATTGACCATCTTCCACACATGAGGAGAAGCAGCAAAATTGTATTAAAGGATAGAATGTTGTCCTATGAGAATTATGCTGTTATTCTCATGTGGGAAATAATCTGAGAGAAATGAATCTTTATAAGAGACATTGGTCTTTACATCTTTACTCTAAATATCCTCCCAGGAAAAGACATTATTGAGTGTTGCTGAATATATCTGGAAATCCCTGCAAATGAAATCAAAGCCTTCTAGAATAACTGTATATTCGTGGAAATATGAAACAAGCCAAAACAGCCCTACTTGGAATGAATGGTTTTTGAATGCTTGAGAGACCACAAAACATAAAAGGGTTTCTTTATATGAGGAGAGAGATGTGTCTAGTGCATGAAAAATCCTACACTCAATTTACTGTAAAGAAGAAACATTTAAAGATGCTAACCTTGTGATTTGAATTGACTTTATTTATTCATTTCAAAGAAGCCATTCAAAAAGTAATAGGCCCTTGTAATGAAAATAGGAAAATGGCATGAATAGGTGAGTCGTAGATTGTGGGTAAGGGAAAGGGAAGGGATAGGCTTTGAGTTTGTGGAAAACGAGTAAGTAATATTTTCATGAAATTTTAGATGTCGAAATAATTTTAGAGGTGCTAGTCCATTATTTTCCTTTATGAGATGAAGAAATGGGTAATCAGAGAGGTTCATGGCATTTCCAAGTATGTTCCATACTACTAGTTAGGGACACAACTAAGTCCAGACCTTCTTATTCCTGTATCATTATTTTCCATTTTTCAACAGCATTTCCTCTTTCAAACTGCTTATCTGTTAACTTTGAAGACTAGCTAGAAAAACCAAATAACTATTTAATAGCTTCTTCATGGATTTTTAAAAGGTTAGTGAATATTTGTTTAGATCTGGTCCCAAATATGATAAGACATGCATCACACGTCCAGATGTTGTATGTTTTCAACAAATGAAAACCATTGTAATGGGATATACAAGTGTATTTGGAAACACATACACAATATTTGGGGATCAGAAGTGTGGTCTAGCAAAGTATAAATCACAGAATTAAAAATTCCAAGGAAGTCAGGAAAGTGGCTTTCTCGTAACAGCTAATTTCCATTGCTGCTTGAATCCATTTACTGTCTCCAGTTCTGCATAAAAGTAATAGTAGACTTAATTGAAATGTCTTTATCTAAAACTTGTCTGCAGTTTCCCACTGATGAGCCCAGAAAATATACACTAGGTGAGTTGAAGAATGAAGATGGATCTCTCATACCAGCTGCAGAGTCTAAGTCACCATGATTTTTCATCTGACCCTCTGGCTCCCCTTCTCCTCTACCCCGCCCCCCCCCCCCCCATCATCCCCCTTTAGTTAGTTATTTAATAATCCACTTTTGGTCATGTATTTTTTTTTTTTTTTTGGTAATAACATTTAAAGGCTCCTGTTGTTTTTCAGAGATGTATTGTGTTGCTACTGCCTCGAACATTATATCATTTGCTCAATACATTGCTAGATCTTTGGAGTCTGAATAGTATTTGCTTAAGGAGAACTTAGTCCCCATAGACACCTGCATATTTTGTGAGGAAATTGAGAAAGCAGTGTCGTTTGAATACCTCATGTAATCTATATGATTACATAATTACCAACTCTTTGGGTTTTTCATTCTGTTAAATATATTTCCTTTGACCATCTACTGGCAGCTGGACTGAAGAACATTTTTAATTAAGATATTTTTGAGGAAATACAGAAAATAGGAAAACATAAATGGGATTTGACTACTCAATCTTTAGTTAGATAAAGCTTGTTAGTCACAAGCTGAATGACTTAAACCAGCAGAAATGTATTCTTTCATAGTTCTTGAGGCCAAAATTCCAAAATCAAGATGTAAGCAGGGCTCTGCTCCCTGTGGGGAAAATCCATTTCTGAGTTCTTCCAGCTTCTGGTGGCTGTTGGCTTTTGACCTTTTCTGATCTATGGCTGGTCTATCTGCTCATTTTTCACATCTGTCTACTTCTCTCTGTGTATCTGATATTCTTGTGTCTTCTTATAAGGATACATGTGATAGTATTTAGGGCCTACTCAGATTATATAGGCTAATCTCATGTCAAGATTCGTAACTTAATTACATCTGCAGAAGGTCACCATATAAGAAAGTAGTCACAGATTTTAGAAAATAAGGTCTGGTAACTTTGAAGGCTACTATTCAGCTCATTATCCAGAGTTAGAAGGTATTATCTCAGAAGTCTACTAGAACCCCTTCCTGTATGAATGTTTACAATGGCCTGCTAAAGAGGTGACTTGTTGAGAGTTTAAGCCACTCCGTGGAATTGCTGCATTGGCATCCATTTTGTTGGCCAAGTGGCCTTTGAGGGCCTGAAATTAACACCAGCCCCCTCATGCAAGTATTTTCCATAGGTAACAGCCTGAAGAGTCACAAGCACATGTACTTTACGGATATGAATTCCCTAATAGCTCTTGTGATCAACAGTCTAACTTGCCTCCCAGAGCTTTCTCCTTGGGCACTCCATAAGACCCCCCATGGAGCTTAACAAAATACCACTCTTTTGATTTGAATTGAGCAATCTGGATTTAATCTGGAAACCCCAAAGCACTCTACCCATAGACCCTAATAAAGTTATGTGCCCCAGAGCTATTGCTTTCTTTCTCTGTGCTCTGTTTTGACCTCCCTGTATGGCCTCTCGAGGTGTACTTTTTCCAGGACCTATAAGTAATAAGCTTATTTATTTCAACTTCCCTTATAGTCTTTATTGAATCATGGCTTACCATCCCACACTCTGTATTCTACTTAACAAATATTAAGTTAACAAAGTCATAACATGGCCTCTAAAGTTTCTGTATGAGATTTCCAGAAACAGGGTACTTAGTACCTCCCTGAAAACTTGCTCTGTTCATTTTTACTGTTAAAAAATAAATGTGGGGCACCTGGGTGTCTCAGTTGGTTAAGTGTCTGACTCTTGGTTTCGGCTCAGATCATGATCTCACAGTTTATGGGTTCAAGCCCCACCTCAGGCTCCATGCTGATAGCACAGAGCCTGTCTGGGATTCTCTCTCTTACCCCTCTCTCTGCCCCTCCACCATTCATGTGCCCCCCTCAAATAAATGACCTTTAAAAAATAGAATAAAATAAAAATCAATCGAGGTCTTCCTACTAGTTCAGCCATAATCATGGATAAGCTTCACCATGTATTTTCTAGTACCAAATCCTGCAGTCCATTTAGTCAGGGCTAGGGGAACACAGGGAGCCTCAGTACCACATGAAGATATAATCTAGAAAGTATCTGAAAAATTCCTAAAAGTCAATATGGCAAGTGAGTCTACCCTGACTATTCTGTGTTCGGCCAAGAAATGTGGCTGGGTTTATGCCTTGGTTTCTTCAGCTGGGACTAAAGTTCAACCTAAACCCTAGCTTTCCTCGGCAAAATCTTAATAACTTTTTTGATTTTGTAATTTTAATCTTTCTTCAGGAAATTGAATCTTATTTCCCATATATGCTTTCCTACATAATTCTTAGCTACTAACTTGGATCTTGGTTTGAATAGACAGATCAGTTGAATAGACACACTTTTGCTATGTTGCGTGTAAACTATTGGATTGACCACTTTCAGTACCAGATTTATCCTGGATGAAATATGAATTAGCATTCTACCCTTTTTTCATGCTAGGAGCCAGCCCCATACCAGAGTTAATTTCCTCAGCCTTAGTCCATTTATTTATGTTACTACAGTTATCTTATTTCATATTTGCAGTACTTTGGGGTAGGTGCTGTCATAATTCCCACTTACAGAAGACACTTGGAAGCACTGTGAGGTATAGTATGGAAGTCCATCTCTGACATATATTCTTATTTCTTCTCCTTTCTAGGCTTAACAACAATTTAACAGGCCTTCATCTTACGATGTTTTCTATGTCTTTCCTTCCTTCTTTCTTTCCCCTACCTTCTCATCCGCTCCTCTCTGCTTCCTGTTCCCCCTCTCCTCTTCACTGCCTCCTTTCTTCCTTCTGTCATTTGTTACCCACAACACAAATTAACATTCTGTCTGACATTCTCTGTCTTTTCCTTTGCCTCAGTCTCTCAGTCTCTCCCTCTGTCTCTCCCTTTCCTTGCATCCCCCAAAAAGGGTATGTCTCTAAGTCTGATGTCTCCAGTCTGTCTGAACAAAGAACCAAATTCTATCCCAGATTTTCTTGTATCTCTATCATTGATTCAGGACCCAAGCAGGGCCTCCTTTCTTCCATTTGGAAAGGTATAATATTTAACTACCATTCTTTCTTCTATTTAAAATCACTGATGGCCTGCTCTAGTCTCTTTCTAGAAGTGTGATAGCATCATAGCACTGTAGACCCTTTTCCTTCCTTATTGTGATTGAGGTTCAGCAGCCCCTTTGTTCTTACTGTAACAGAACAAATTCAGACATTTGAAATATATTCCCTCTTAGGCTCTTTGCATTTGCTGCTTCTTGTGCATAAAATGCTTCTTATCATGCTCAAATTGGCATGGCTTATGTATACTTTTAGAAGTGCATCCTTCCACTCTGTGCTCAATGCTGCCCTATTGGGTGGGGGCCTTCCGTGACAGCCTTATTGAAAATATAATGCCCTTTTATACTCTCTGCACCAGAGTTTGCTTTATTTTTCTTCACCACTTAATTTTATTCACCACTTAATTACAAGCTATTCTGTTTTGTTTTCCCCCTCTCTATGAGGATAAGGAATATGTCTGTTTTATATTCTGTTGGATCACCAGCTCCTAGAATAGTGATGGTGCATATTAGGTGCATATTTGTCCAATGAATAAATGAAAATATAATAAGCTTTTATGAAGGTCATTGTTTGAGATTGGAGTAAGGTAGGAAGAGAACAAGTTAGAGTCAAGGAGAACTTGAGTCTGAATCTTTTTCTGGTTCTGCCCACCTTACCTGTACCTTTGGCAAAGATGTTAGCTTTCTGAGCCTAATTTTTCTCAAGAGTAAAACTGATATATATATATATATATATATATATATATATATATATATATATATATATATATATAAATTTTTTTTTGGAAAAAAAAAGAAAATGACAGGTGAGCTTGTGGTGGTGTTGGCACCCTTCCATGCCTCTACCATGACAGCTGCACAGGGGTCTGTGGCTTGTGTTCCTGAGGGTCCGGTGATCACTGAGTCATTTATTAGATTTCTTTGGAGTAGTGGGTAAATTATAATGTGTTATATAGGAAAATCTCTTGCCTTGGTAACTCAATATACTCAAAGAAAATCTTAAAAGATTATTCATCTATTATATGTAGAATATATGTACACATGTGTATTAGAGAGAGAGATTTAAAAAATAACATGTATAAACCACTTGCTGTAGCACATAGTCCCTGGGACTCGGTAAAGATGCCTTCCCGGGCTGCCCTTGTGGTCGTCCCCTCTCTGTGCATCCCAGTCACCTTGCCTAGATGATATGTCACGGAAGAACTTCCTTACTATCAGAAAGAACCCAGTTGAGACCCGTAGGGCTCCCACCATCAAGGTAATTGGGGTATCTGTGCCTGTGCTTGTTTGTAAGCTTGGCTTGTTACAATCTGTACACATGTTTTTCAGCAGATGTTTGACATCATTTGTCTCTCAGCACAGACGGTATCTACCTTGATTTGTGGTGAGATGCAGATTTGGGCCGGGAACTGCCATTCCAATCAGTGCTGCAAGAGGCAGTTTCCCTGCAGCTTCATGCTGCTGCTCCTAAAGGGTGACTCAAATCCTCACGCTGTGTGTGGGAGGGAACATGACAGTTTAGTTTAAATACTTCTGCCAATGCACTCAGTTCTGAAAGACACGTTCTCTGCTGTGCACTCGTGTTCCTGTGCTGTCACTCTACCTGTGCAGTCTCACCTGCAGACTGACAGAGAGGAGAAGAGATGGGCTTGTGTTCTGACTCAACATGCTGTATCACCAGAATAGTGGTTACGGGGTTGGCTTCTGGAAGCAACCTGAGCTCAAATGCTGACTCCACAACTATAGCTATGTGGCCATATACAATCACTTTAACCTCTAAGAACCTCATCTGTAAAAGTCAGAAAACCCATAATACTATCCATTTCCTTGAATCATTGTGAGGATTAAGTTGTACCTTTCAAGTCAAACACTTAGAACACTCCCTAGAATATAGGAAGTTGTAGTAAGTATAAATGATTGTTATCAGGCATAGAAGTGGAAGGGGAGCAGTAGTTCAAAGAGCGATCAGAAAAGACCATTTAGAAACCTACAATGCCTAATGCATACAGGCATGTAAATAACATTAGTGCAGAGCAAGATGGTATCAGAAACCAAATGTACACAGGCAAAGGCATGGGCTATGCATAAGGGGAAGGAACAATCGATTGGAGGGTGAGGATGTAAGTGATTAATGTTTCATAGAGAAGGAGCTGATTTCATTGAGACCTAGAAACAGTCCAATTTAAATAGAAGGAAACAGTAGTTGACATTATAATCAAAGACTGAGATGATGTTAAAAGCCTATTTCTTAATACGGGAAACCCTGAGTTTAGAGCTTTGGTTCCATTTGAAGGATCTTTCGGGCTTCTAAGTGAGGAAATTGTATTCACATATAGCCATGGTCACAGTGAACTAAGGGCAGGGAATGGAAATAACATTTGTCCAACACTTACTGCACACTGATAGTGCCAAGCAATTAGTTTTTAACCCTACCGTAAGCTTCCAGGAAGGAGGGTGGCTGTATCCATTTTATAGATGAGAAAACGGAAACTCAGGAGGGTTAAATAAGCCAAACTTCCCCTAGCTGGTAGAATCTGGAATGTAAACCCAGATTAAATTGTTATACATCCTATTTCCTTTCTACACGGTCATACTACCTGCTATTAGATGCTAAGATCCATCCTTTCTGAATGGATGTACCTTCCAGATTCCCTCTTATTAATTAGTTCTGTGTGTCACATCTTTTTTCATTTCACGGCCTGTGTAGGACATAGTGATATTCATTAGGCACACCGAGAAAACCAGATGAGGCTACTTCCAGTCTCTGGCTTCCATGATCCCTGCCTGGTCTGAGGAAATACATAGCAAAGATCACTTTTGACCTTTGTACAGTTGCATGTTACAATTCTGGGATACAGGAAGAAAAAACATTCAGTTGAATCCTTTTGTGACTTCTGCCCCTGTCACTTCCTCTGGGTTTTTCACTCAGCCACAAGAAAATAGGTGGCACTAGGAGGTCAGTGGCCCACCAGTCCAAGATCCCTGCCATGAACCCTGCTTAGGAAACCACTTGGAGTTGTCTTTTGCCACATGAGTGACAGCTCGATGGAGGATGCATTTCAGAAGAGGAACATTCTCTGCAACACCATTTTACAACTTGTGCCATGAGTACCATATGTATTTATATCACACCAGTGGTAATGTTTAAAAGAAAAACCTTTTAAGTCAGTTTTCACATTATTCCAAATGATGGAAAAAGATCATTTTGTTTCTCTCTTAGGGCTAGGAAGGCAATCTTGTTATTCCTCACCAGTAGTCAGAAGGATCTGGTGTTTCTGCACTTGTGACGGGCATTGTTTGGGACGTGCAGAGAGTCTGGGACACATCTGGTGTGGTCAACAGTCCTTGTGTAACTAGGCTCACAATGGTGTGCCTTTCTTCTTCCTGGCTGAGCACACTGAGCATCCCTTCCACCACCTTTGGGTATATTTGTAATCCTGTATCCACTTGTGTTTGGGAATTATTTCATCATTGCTCACTGAAGCTGTTTACTCCATCAGGTCTGTTCTGTAGGGTCAGCCCCTTTCTTCGAATTGAATTATTAGTCCTTGACCCTTACCTGTACTGCAAATGGAATCTTATGTTTTAGGCCTTCTTTCTTCCAAGGCTTGGAGTCTTATTCTGTTCCATGACTTTCAGACATACACAGACACATACTGACATACACATGTCCATGCCCATCAAGTTGCCTTCAGATACAGCCTAGACAGAGTTCCAGGTCTCCTGATTACCTGGGGAGCAGCCCTGGAAGAAGCAGGACATTTTTAACTGTCTCTCTCTCTGTCTCTCTGTCTCTGTCTCATAACACACATATTATGTTTATATATAATCTGTTTTGCTTTTGAGACAAAATGAGACTCAGGAAAATTAGCAAATTCACTAAAGGTAAAGACAGGGAAGACAAGAACCATTTCAGTATTGGCAGCTGGGTAGAAAATGTAGGAGGAAAGTGGGTGGATTCCCTATATATCACGGCTTCTGACTCAAAAAAGAAAAGATAATTTAACTTTTATACAACATGTTAAAATTTGTACAGTGCTTCTTATATCCTACTATCTCTGTCTTTTTTGAACACAAAAAAGTGAGTTTTGTATCCATATCTAGGGGATTCAAAAAGAGTCCTTTCTCCACTCTACTGACTCTGAATTGTCAGTACCCACCAATGGCTATGGTGTTTTTACGAGGCCAAAATTCTAGAAGCACTAGTGTCTCATGCATTATCATAAACTTCCAGGAAAGGGGGTTATTGTCTAAGCTAAGAGAATTCAATTACTAAGATTGTTGTATGGCAAATTCAAGTTACAGAAAACGTTGAAAGGGTTTTCTAGTGACAGCTGAGGGATGGAAAGGGACTGAAGATCCAGAGGGATTATAAAAGTGCAGTTTATTTGGACTTTGAGTGGGGAAAGTAGAGGAAATTCCTTGGTGTTCTTATCAAGAAAATTGACAATGGGTTAAATGTAATCTTTGTATTAGTAAGGGACATGTAAAGAGGTCAAATAGTGTGATTATAGTCTCTTGCACATTAGGATATGGAATTATGGGAATATAAATTATATATTTACAATGGAATTATAAATAATATTTCAATATCCAGATTTGACTAATAATATGGTAAGTGGCAGAATTCTGGCATAGAGGAAAGAAATACTAACCTTGTTTGAAGGCCATTCTCCCACTCCCCTTCTGAACGAGAAGGAAGAATAAGAAAGAGGTTTACGGGAACATAAGCCATTGCTGTCAGCATCCTGTGCATCCCAGGAGGCTCTATGGAGTATCAAAGTCGTGTAGGGAGCTGGGGAAAGATTCGTTATTATCAGCTACTTTTGGCTAGAAGGCTAAAAACTGCTACCTTTTAGTCTTCTTGGAGAAAGTCTCTCCTATCACTCAATTCCTTTTCACTTAAGGAATAGAAGAGTAGTCTTTTGGGAATATATTTTCTGGTTTACTGTTGTCAATGAATCCACACACACACAATGAATCCGCACACACACACACACACACACCCCCTTCTTGCTCACATAGACTTCTATAGATTGCATTCTATTTCTAGAGAGAGAGTTGCCAATCCTTAGACCCTCTAACCTCTAACCTGGGTTCAAGGTGAGAGAAAAAAGGAACTTCCATATCTCCCGAACCTTAGATCTGTGAGAACTGGGGATAATATGTACAGAGGTAGATGCTGTTTCAAATTATAAGGCCTTGCCTACTAAGTATCATAAACGCATGCCCCTCCACCCCAGATCTAACATCAAGAGATGAGAGGAATTCTGAGCTTTCAGAAGACCTAGAAGGAACCCCAGTCTCTCTTTTTCTCTAGATCTTTAAATCTCCATAAATTTTGCACATTCCCTTTTATTCTGTGGTGTTCCCTCCTGACTTAAATTTCATGGTCAGTCATTATAATCACTTTGTTTTTGCATTCATCTTGAATTCCCTTGACTGTTTCTCATTAATTTTTTTTTGACAAGAGAAACATTTTGACTAAACCCAACTCATCCCATCCCCAGTGATATGCCCATGCAGTCGACTGTGCCTGGAACAAAACTTCTGGATCATACTGCTTGGTCCCACTTTAAACTCATGACCACATACTTTAAGTGTGTCCTGAAAGGTCCTCAGCAGCCGTACCGTATACTGTTAGTGACTCACTCTCTTACTTTCTTACTCTGTTCTTTGTGTATGACTTTGCTTCTAACTTCACTGAGAAAATTGAAGCAATCAGAAGATAATTTTCCACCCACATCCACCCCACCTGTGGACTCAACCAAAATATGACTCTTGTTTCTGTAGTTGAGCTATCCACATCCCTAACTAAAAATCAATACCTATTTGCTCACTAGATTCTATCCCCTTCTGCCTACTCAAAAGGTATCAAGCAATTATGCCCTCTCTTTCCAATGTAGGAGACCTTTTCCTCTGTGCTGGACCATTTCTATCAGTAGTCAAACATGCTGCTATTTTCCCCCTTTTGAAGAAAAAAAAATTTTAGGCTGTTTCCCTCACCAGGTTTTTTTTTTTAGTGTTTTTTTTTTTAATTTATTTTTATTTTTTTTATTTAAGTAGTCTGTGCTCTCCGCATGGGGCTTGAACCTCACCAGATCAAGACTCCCATGCTCTTCCATCTGAGCAAGCCTGGCACCCCTCCCCCACAAGTTTTATAACTATTTCTTCTCTTCCATTTGCATTCTGTGTCCTTAAAACCATTGTCTATTCTCTCTGCTTCTGGTTCTCCTTCTCCTTTCCTCTGTAAAATTTTCTACCTCAGGCTTTCCATCCTCTTCAGTGACAGCGTCCTTGTCAAGATCAAGATCTTGATGATACTAAAGCTAATGGATTCTTCTCAGTCTTCATCACATTTGACTTAGAGAGGCACTTACTACTCTAGGCATGGTGGTCTCCCTGCTCCTTGACACACCCTCATCATTTAGCTTTCAGAACATTATTTTCTTTGCTTTCCTCCTATCTCACTTGTTATTTCTCTTCGACCCTCCTTTGTGGGTTCATCCTCATTTTCTGAACCCCTTAGAGTTGTTTTGTCCTGGAGTGCAGCCCTTAGTCCTATTGTTTTCTTCATCTCTACTCACTCCCTTGGTGACCCCATCTGGTCTCCAGTCTAGTGCCACAGTCTGCCAGATTGACACCTCCAGACCAGGCCAAGATCCTGAAATCCAGGCTGATAGGTATAGCTTCCTGCTCAACACCACCAGTTGGATGTGTAATGGATATCTCAATCTTAATGTTTCTAAAACTGAAATTCTGATCTTCCTCCCAAATTCTCTTCCATCTCTAGGCTTTATGAACTTAATTATGAAAACTCTAGCCTTGTCGTTTTGGAGATCAAATATCTTGGATAGTCCTGGATTTCACTTAAAAAATTTTTTTTAATGTTTATTTGTTTTTGAGAAAGAGAGAAGGAGAGTGTGAGTGGGGGAGGGGCAGAGAGAGAGACAGGGAGACACAGATTCTGAAGTAGGCCCCAGGCTCTGAGCTGTCAGCACAGAGCCCAACGCGGGCGGGGCTCAATCTCAAGAACTGCAAGATCATGACCTGAGCTGAAGTTGGACGCTTAACCAATCGAGCCACCCAGGTGCCTGCCCCTCACTTTTTTTTTTCCTCCCAAACTCTACATCTGACCTCAGTGGAAATTTTATTTGCTCTACCTTCATAATATATTCAGAATTTATCACTTGCTATCACCCTGTGTGAGCCTTCTCACAGGTGTCCCTATTCCCACTGTTTCCCCCTACATTCTGTTTTTAATATAGTAGCCAGAGTGATTCTCTCTAAAAGTAAGTCAGATGATGTCATTTGTTTCCCCCAAAACTTCCGATGGCTCCCATCTTATGCAGAATAAATGTCATATTCTTTCCATTAGCCCACATTACTTCTCCAAGCTCAACTCCAGCTATTCACCGCTTTACTCATTCTCCTTCAGTCATATCTGCTTCCTTGCTGTTTTTGTTCTTCAATTATGCAAGACACTCTCCTGCCTTATTGTCTTTGCATGAATTGTTCCCCTTCTTGCAAACACTTTTCCTGCAATTTCCATCTGTCAAACTTCCTTACCTTCAAATATTTGCTTAAGTGTTACCTTTGCAGTTTGACCACTCAACTTAAAATTGTGTCCAGCCCCACCCACCACATACATGCTCCACATATCCCATCCCCCTTACTCTGCTTCCCCGCACTCCTCCCTATAACACTTATCACTTTCTAACATGCTGTATATTACTTTTTTAAAAACTATGTGGGTATGGTCTATTTACTCTTTATGTCCCTTCTCTATAATGCGGGCATCATAATAGCAGAGGTTTTATATTCTTTTTCAGTGATATATCCTGATTTTCCAGAATAATGTTTGGCTTACATTAAGGGCTCAATAAATACCTACGGAATAAATGATTGAGTGGGTGCATGGGCTGGCTATTTTTAGCTTGTTCTGAGCAGTCTCATATGTAGAGAGAAGATACAATGTTTGTCATCTAAATGGACTAGATTGGAGTCCCTCTACTGCCATTTTTAATAGTGTGAACTTGGGTAAGTTGTTTAAGAAAATCAACATAATAGTATACAAATCTTAAGTTTGTTCTAAGAAGGAAAAAAGAAATACGTCAAGCACCTTTTATGGTGCCTGATACATAATAAGTACTCAATAAATGTTGGCAATTACTATGTACTTTGTAAGTAGTAGCTGCTTTCATTTTGCACATCTTTTTTGCTTCAGAGAGAAGTAGATAGTAACTGTGGTCCTTGGAGACACAAGTCAGCATTTCTGAGGCATCTGGGGCTAAGAACAGCTTCTTATCAGTTTGTGTCAATAGTGCACCTGAATTTAATGGGTGAGCACATTGTTTGCACAGAAAAAAAAAAAAGCAATTGTCTCTGTGTGATATTTGTGCTGATTAGCAACAACAATTGCTTCTCCATTTTCAAGCTCTGGTTCATATCAGAGTAATGTTTCTGCAGTATATATTAGATGGAAATGAGATTGGGTTTTCTTTCTCTGACAGGCTGAGTATAGGCCTTTTAATGGCAAGAGCAAAATACTCCTACACAGGACACAAGTTCCATTTCTTTTAAATAGGCTGTCACAATACCAAGAACATAAAACAGCTCCAGTAAACGAAGAGTTTCTTACAGTGGCATGGGATGGATAGACAGAAGTGAAGAAGTGTGTTCCAGTTTGGTTGGGCCAAATGTTCAAAATGGAAAATGGGCCAAATTGAGGGACCCTCTGGTAGGATTTCAGCTGGATTTAAAAAAAATTTTTTTTTTTAAATATTTACTTTTGAAAGAGAGATAGTGGGAGGAGGGACAGAGAGAGAGGGAGGGAGACACAGTATCTGAAGCAGGCTCCAGGCTCCGAGCTGTCAGCACGGAGTCCTGATGCGGGGCTCAAACTCACGAACCGCAGGATCATAACCTGAGCCGAAGTTACACGCTTAACTGACTGAGACACCCAGGCGCCCCTGGTTTTTTGTTTTTTGTTTTTTAAAGTAGGCTCCATGCCCAGGGGGCACCTGGGTGGCTCAGTCAATGAAGCATCCGACTTTGGCTCAGGTCATGATCTCACGGTTGGTGGGTTTGAACCCCGCATCTGGCTCTCGGCCATCAGCATGGAGCCTGCTTCGGATCCTCTGCCTCCCTCTCTCTCTGCCCCTCCCCTGCTTGCACTCACTCTCTCTCAAAAATAAACAAACACTAAAAGAAATGTTTTTTAAAAAGTAGTCTCCATGTCCAATGTGGGGCTTGAACTCACAACCCTGAAACTGAGAGTCACATGCTCTGCTGACTAAGCCAGGCAGGTACCCCCTCCCTCTGGTAGTATTCAAGTAGAAACAATACTGTTTCTAAGGACTCTAAATCTCTCTCTCTTTTAAAATTTCTAATTCAGAGAGATCACTTGAAAAAGAAATAACAGATAGTAAGGATTTTTTTTTTTTAGAAAATTACACAAACAAAATCTCACTCAAATCTTGAGTTTTGATTATGTTACTGTGTGGAAACAAATTACAAATGCAATGAGAATCTCATGGAGATTCATATATATTTCTCTGAGTTTGGCAAAGACAGTTTGGTAAAAAATTATAGACTACAGAGAACAGAAAAAAAACTGTATAATTAAAGACTGTGTCCCTAGAACAAAAATAAAGAAAAAAATTGAAACTTAAAACCAAAAAAGAGTATTTAAAGGAAAGAAAGATATGTTCTTTCATGGAACCATAATATATTAGAATGGAAAGGGATCTGTTGAATCATTAGTTTTTAGCCATATTTTTAGGTGAGGAAGTTGAACATCAGCAATTTTAAATGTCTTGTCCAGTGTCACATGGGAGGTTTGTTAAGCACCAGTATCCCTGGATTTCGGGCTCAGCGCATTGTTCCCCACTCATGCTTCCTACCCTCGTATATCATAAGAGAGGTGGGGACACTAACTTGGTGACTTCCGAAATAGACAAACAATGACTCAAAGGGAAAAGTGCTCTTGAGTGTGGACAAGCTTCTTAAGCATTGGTCATAAAACATCAATGTTAAAGCTTAAAAGGAAAGAAGAAAATTATATTCAGGAGGATTTTTGCCAAAGCTAGACTAGAATCCAAGCCCTGAGAAGTGTGGCAGTGTGATGGCAGGATACTTATCATGAAATGGAGAGTAAGTATCTAGCTCAGATGATTCATGACATGATTCATGCAGAATCATTTAACCTTGTACCTGATACATAAGAGATGCTCAACAGATGCTCCATGACCTTCACTTATGCGCTCTTTCAACTACAACATAACTTGTCTCTCACTAAGGGCCTCACCTGAGAGCTCAAGGCCAAGCCCGGTGAAAATCATATTTACATTTATACCATTCAGAGTCTTGGAAGGAAACAGATGGAGTAATGCTTTAAAAAATGTATTATTGGGGCGCCTGGGTGGCTCAGTTGTTAAGTGACCGACTCTAGATCTCAGCTCAGGTTGTGATCTCACAGTTCATGAGTTCAAGCTCCTCGTGGGGACTGTTAGTGCAGAGCCTGCTTGGGGTTCTCTCTCTCCTTCTCTCTCTGACCCTCCCCTGCTCATTCTCTCTCTCTCTCTCTCTCTCTCTCTGTCTCTCTCTCAAGATAAATAAATAAACTTTTTTTAAAGACTAAAAACAGCATGGAATTGTTACCGGCTATAGGCCTCAAGGGGCAAATGGATCTAACAGTTATTGTAAGCCAGAGAAAGAGGAGCTATAGCAAGAAAGTAGACCTGGCTAAGAAGAGATGCACCTTATTATTTTTCAATTAAACTTTTTGTTTTGAAATAATTGTAGACACACATGCAGTTGTAAATAATATGTAGAAGTCTCAAGTGCCCTTTATCCAGTTCTCCGATTGGTAACATCTTGTAAAACCAGTACAATATCACAACCAGGATATTGACATTAATACCATCAAGATACAGGACGTTTTCATCACTATAAGGAACATTCATGTTGACTTTAATAGCTACACTCCCTTTCTTTTTCATCCCCTCACTGTACTTCACCACAGGAAGCCACCAATCTGTTCTATGATTTATATAATTTCATAATTTCAAGAATATTAATGGAATTTTGCAGCCTGAAAACTTTTGGGACTGACATTTTTTACGAAATAATTCTCCAGAAATTTATGTAGATAGTTGTGTGTATCAATAATCTGTTCTGTTTTATTGCTGACTAGTATTCTGTGATACAGATATACCAAAGTTTGTTCACCCATTCATCTGTTGAAAGACATTTTCATCTTTCTAGTTTTTGACTATTATGGATAAAGCCAAATAACATTCATACATAAGTTTTTGTGTGAATGTAATTTTTTGTGTCCCTGAGATAAATGCCCAGGAGTGCAATTTCTGGGTTATAAGGTAGTTACATGTTTAGTTTTTAAAGAGACTGTAAATCTGTTTTGAACATAAACATTTTTTATGTTCCCTCTTACATATGAGTGATCCAGTTTACCCATATCCTTGCCAGCATTTGGTGTTTTCACTGTTTTTAATTTTAGCCATTCTTATAGGTGTGTATTGATAAGTCATTATAGTTTTACTATGTGTTCTCTCGTACCTGATGATGTTGAACATCTGTTGATGTGCTTTTTTGTCATCTTTACTCCCTCTTCGTGAGCCATCTCTCCATGTACATTTGCCTGTTTTGTAATTAGATTGTGTTTTTTTGTTGTTGTTTAACGGAATCTGTGTATGTTTGTACACTAAATCCCCACATCAACTGGAACCAGATTGATTTCACTTCATAGATGTATTAGACGCCACCCAAAATCTAGGTATTTTTTTTACCTAGTGGTCCTTATCCTCTTATTTTCTGAAATACTCAACTTGGCATTTCTGATAGTTGTAAAATGAATCAAGCTCTATTCAATGTCAAGGGAGTACTGTACAACTTGCAGAAAGGGAGGTGTTCCCAGGAATGAAGCACCTGGGAAATTAGAACTCTTTTTTAATTTAGTACTTCAGTGAGAGTCTTACAAATGGAATATGAATTTCAAAATGTCCCTGCTGAAAAAAAGAATGTTCCTTGCTATTGTTTAAGTCTATTTCGAATGTTGCTTACTCTTTCTTGATTGAGAAAGATGGAAAGAGCCTGTCAAATCTCCCAATTAGTTTTCCATTTTATTTTACATTCCATTAAGGAAAGACATGGAGTAATGCATCCAGTGAAACATGTGCTTAATCATGCAGGGCCATTGCCTAATTCCTGTGATTCTCTGAGAAAGCTGTTTAGGGACTTAATTATATGCAAGTTTATTTTTGTAGGTACCACAGAGAATATTGGGCATTTAAAAGGAGGTCATGACTCTTTATGTATAAATATACAGATCTTTCTTGATTTACATTGGGGTTATGTACTGATAAATGCATCTTAAGTTGAAAATACATAAATTGAAATGCATTTAATACACCTTAATCTATCAAACATCACAGCTGAGCCAAGACTACCTGGAATGTGCTCAAAACACTTCTACTAGCCAGCAGTTGGGCAAAATCATCTAACGCAAAGCCTTATTTTATTTATTTTTCTTCACAAAGCCTATTTTATAATAAAGTTTTGGATACCTCATGCAATTTGTGCAATACCATACTGAAAGTGAAAACTAGACCAGCTGTGTGGGTACAAGATGGTTGTGAGTGCATCGATTGTTGACTGGCTGTGTGGGTACGGAATGGTGGTGAGCACATTGATAATTTACCCTCCTGAGCACATCACTGACTGGGTGAGGCAGCTATTGCCCTGCCCAGCATCAGGAGAGAGTGTCAGACTGCATATCACCATCCCAGGAAAAGATCAAATTTTAAAATCGTTAAGTTCAGCTTCCACTGAATGTGTATCACCTTTGCACCATCATAAAGTCAAGAAATCATAAGTCAAACCATCATTAAGTTGGTGAGCATATGTATTTATAAAAGGAGCCCCAAGAGAAGGTGAGGATGATTTCTTTTATTTCACTAGAAGGAAGAGTAACCCTGAAAGAGATTTTGTGACCTACCTGCTCAATCCTTCCTTAGTACAGGTGATTCAGTTATTATTCTAAATCATAAAAATAGGGGGAGAAAGAGGAAGTTTCCCTGACCAAAGACTTCAGTGATTATAACTTGCCTACAGGGTGAAGCCAATACTGCTTATCAGGGCATGCAGAGACTGTCATCTGAGCCCATCCTGCCTTTTAACTGTCTACTCTGTCTGCATTTCTGTGTCTCCCATGTGATCACATGGTCACACTTCTTATCCACAGTTCTGTGCATTTGATCTCTGCCTTCTGTAGATGCTTCTCAGTTGCATTCCAAGGACCAGGGGCCTATGGCCACAGGGCAGACCTTGCAAATTTTTATTCTTTCATTCCATTATTAAGATGGACTTTGAATACACAGATTATTTTATATATCTTACAAATGCCTAAACCCAATCTGAAGTGAAGTAGAATCAGGGCACCTGCATGGCTCAGTCGGTTAAGCATCCAAGTTCAGCTCAGGTCATGATCCCACAGTCTGTGAGTTCCAGTCCCACACTGGGCTTTCTACTGTCAGAGTGGAGCTGCTTCAGATCTTCTGCCCTCTTCTGTCCCTGCCCCTCCCCCCACTCATGCTGCCGCTCTCAAAATAAATAAACTTAAAAAAAAAAAAAAAAGAATTGCCCACTGAACTCAGCATGCCCCTGACTGAGAAACATAATATTTTTAAAATTTTAATTTTTTTAAAAAAGAACTAGAGATAGGATATAAGAAATCTAGGAATATAATAGCTCAATAAATGGCAACTGCTCAAATGATGCACAAAATAAACATAAAATACAAATATCTATTTAGATAGTACATAAGTTGAGAAACAATGAAAATAAAAAGAATAAAAATCCTTTCTACAACAATGCTCTAAAGTTAACATTAGATCTTTAGCAAAGTGACAGAATCTTTTTCCAGTCCCAATTCAGTTCCAGGATTCAAAACCATAATGTAACTTACTCTGTGCTTTTGCTGTCTCTGTAAAGTGGGAACAATAATAGTACTTAGCTAGTGTTACTATGATTATTGAGTTAATTCAGAGCAATGCCTGGTATACAGAAGCACTGTATAAGTGTTTAACATTATTAGTATTGGTGTTACTGAGAATCTTTTTTTTTTTTTTAAAGTGTTTATTTTTGAGAGAGACTGGGGAGGAGTGGAGAGTGGGACAGAGGATCAGAAGTGGGCTCCCTGCTGATAGCAGAGAGCCTTAAATGGGGCTTTAACCCATGAGCCATGAGCCCATGACCTGAGCCAAAGTCAGACACTCACCTGACTGAGGCACCTAGGCACCCCAAGAATCTCCTTGATTACTTTAGGCATTGTCATTTCCCAGCGCCAGAAACTCCAGATAAACAATACATTTTTTTTTTTTGCTTTTATTCTAAGTAAGTCAAATGTTGCATGGTGTATGCTTACGTGAAATTCGAATTTAACTCAGTGTGCTGTCATGGTAGACCCCCTCCTGAAGGATTGTGGTGGCCTTCTCAGAACAAAGGAGGGCAACATGGAACGTGGCCCAATCAACTCCTTTGATAGGGAAAAATCTGTTACAAGATGGCTGACAGGACTGATAGGGGAATTCCAGTCCCTACCCGAAGACTCCTCTTCCGGGCTTTTCTTCCCACCCTGCTTGCCACGTTCCAAGAGACTCTAAATTGTCCCAGGTGTTGGTGCTCTGGGCTCAGACCTCTGGATAACGATCTCCTCTGAGCCCACTGGTGTAAAATAGATCTCCGAGTGCTGCTTGTTTCTTCTGCTGCTTGTTTCTTCTGCCGGATGATCCAGACCGGTTTCTCTAACACCTTTACATTTATGCATAGCTCTGATGTAACTCTGTAACTTGGACTGTATCCAATCAGACTTTATGTGTCACCATATATGGGAGACAAAGAAGTAGAAATTGCATAAAAAATTACACCCTGCTGCGCTTGGAGTTTACCCTTTTTGGGGTCTTAGACTGCTGAGCTCATGCCGGCACAAATAAAGCTGCTTCCTGGAAAGAAGGCCCTCAGTGTCCCATCTCTGTGTGCAAGAATCCTGCTACACTCCATTATTATTTGATAAATCTGGCAATTCTAGACTTAACTAGACCACTTCCTCATCAGTAAAGTAGGGAAATAACATTAGCTTCACAGGGTAATTTTGTATTTAAAGTGCATGGTACAAAATAACTACTCATTTTCTGTACGTCTTTGCTCAAATTCTGCCTTTCTGGCTTAACCCTGACCAACTTATCTAAAATTTTAATAATCTTCCCATGACCTCATATCCCCCTTCTCGACACTTTTTTGTTTCTCCTTAATCCTTCTACGTATACTATCTATCTATCCCACTAGAATATAGCTTTTTGAGGACAGAGACTATTGTCTGTTTTATTCACTGTTGCATCTGCAGTGCCCAGGAAGTGCCTGACACTTGTAGGCATTCAATAAATAATCGTTGCTTGAATGAATGAATGAACCTATCAACTAATCAGTGTTCATTTTGCTATAACCTTTCTATGCTATACAGCAAAAAATACAAAGCACTTGCTTAGTGAATGTTTTGGTCCTATGAGCCACGAAAGGTTTGTGGGCAGCAGAGGAATGAGCTGGTAGACTTATGGTAGGTTTCTCTGATAGCCCTAGGCACAGTAGTTTGGGACAAGACCGTGACGCAAACTAGAATGCAGGTAAGGGAGGTAAAGTGATATGGGTATATGATAGGAAATGTAGAACTGAAATTACCATGGGCAAAACCAGCTACCATTTTAGACATGATTGGGCAGTCATAGGGTTCTTCTTTCCTAAAACATTAAGTGTTCTTTAGGAGACATGATTAAAATACACAAACCATTTTTCAGTTGAAGGAACTAAGCGTAAATCTGAAATAAAAGATTTGAGTTCACAACTTCAACAGGCTCCAAGTCCACCCTTCTTTCTAAAACAGCACAGCTTCTTAAGCCCTAAGGAGCTGAGACAAATTTGCCTCTAGCCTTGGGCAGATTCACAAGCCTACATTCTATAGAGTGCTTATCCATAAAATGGGATAATGCCACAATCTGCCTCCTAGGGGCTATTAGAGAGATTTATTGGTCAGGTTTGCTAAGTACTTTGAGGAGGGAAAGCACAGTGCTGCTTAGACGTGAGTTGTCATTCTGCATACCCTAATACCTGAAATTCGCAGGTTCCGGTCAGTTCTTTTATGTTTGTTTGACCAATGAGCAGCGAACTCCATCCTTGCTCCCTGTCTCCTGGCAAAAGCATGTCTGAGAAACTCAGCATTATTTATATCTGAAAGTTAGCTTTTCTGGGTCCCTCAATGGCATGAATCATTGTTGTGTATACGTGATTATATATATTTATATATCCAACATACAGTAATTTCTTTGGGTTCTCAATTTGATTTATAATCTTCAGGCAGTTTTATAAATGTCTCTGTCACTTTTCTGGAATGGATAGCCTCGTTGGGACCATTCCTTGTTGCTGAGATTTCCCACTGACTCAGGCCTTCCTTGTTTGCACGTATGCCTGACCATCTTAATGTTCAATATTTAATCAGAGTGAAATTTCTTTTATATGTATGTAGGGCTACTAAAATATGTGCTCCATAATTGAATGAAGAGTCAGAAAGAGAGTGAAAAGCTGACAATGCATGGTCAAGGCAATGGGAAAGCTGGCCACATCTTTGTCCTTATGAATGTTATAATTAAATAAGAGAGAAGGGTTTTCATTTCAGGGGCATTTGCCAAGATTATTTTCTCTTTCTCATTTTCTTCTTTAATTTATTTTTTTCCCTCTTTCATTCAATACACAGAAATTTGACCTCTTTGGAGAGGGAAAAAAAAATGTCCGGTCTACCTCCAAGAATAGATATTCCTCTTCAGATGAAATAAATGTCAGGGAACTTAACCCTTTACATGTCCTAAATCACTGAACAAATTCATTGCTAGCAAGTTGTATAGCATAGAATCTATTGTAAGAATGGGGCAGTATTTACCCTGAATGAATTTTGTGTGCATCAGATTGAACAAGTTTGGTAAACATTATAGTTACTAACATTTATGTGGTGTGAATTGTATGTCAAGCAAATGCCTTAAGTACTTTCATTCATTAAATCATTTACTCCTCTGAACAACCATATAAGGTAGAAACTTATAAATTGCTTCCATTTTACAGATGAAAAAACTGGCACAGAGCAGTTAAGAAATTTGTCCAAAGTCCTTATCTTCTAAGTGATAGAGCTGAGGTTTGAACTCAGGCAGTCTGATTCTCATTCTCTGTGTTATATTGCTTATGCCATAAACATGATGTGGGAAACAAAGGCAGAAGGAAATGTAGATAAAGTTAAATGCCCTTATAACCTGCAGCCTATAGACAAACACTTGAGGCAGGCAAAGTATAACTTTCTTTCAGGAATTCCTCACTGTCTTAATGTTAATGCTTTGCTATAGGGAAAAAACCACTTTAGCTTGACAATAGGTAGGCCTCCAGGATCCTAGGAGTAGTCTTTAGCATATGAAAGTCCTTTCCGGAAGCTTCCTCTTTACTTTACTTCCCCCAACTCCCAAGTATACAATCAGTCACTCCTTACAATCCCTGGGCATCTCTTTCTGCCCACAGGTCCCAGTCCCTGTGCTTTAATATAACCACCTTTTTGCACCGAAGATGTGTCAAGAATTCTTTCTTAGCCATCGGCTCGAACCCCAACACTTCAAACCACATCAAACAGACACTAGCAGGTAAACTCCTTATTGTCCTACTAAAGGTCAGTCCAAAGATATTAGGGTGTATTTTATAAGAACTTTATTCCCAGTGGCCATCACCAGCTGAAATTCCGAGTTTTGGAGTAGCAGATTACTGGTTTGATCAGTCTTACATTTATTTCTAAGAGAAATAAACTACAGATAAAGTAAAGTCAATCTACTTGATTGGGTGTGTTTATTTGCTTTTCATAATACAGCAGTAGAATAAATTTGCTAAGTCACTACTCTAGGTCAGATAAGCCACTGAATGAGCATCTTCATAAGAGTGTTGAATAGAATTGTCATAAAAGACTTCAAAGTAACACACATAAAACTTAATTAACTTGCCCAAAGTCACATACCAATTAAATGACTGATTGGACTTTAAAACTATGTCTTCCTGGCTCTAGGCCATGTTGGTCACGATGCATGATGTCATTAGTAGAAAACTACAAACGGCTACATATATTTGTATGTGCAACAGTACACATTTATGTAATACATAGAAGTTTTGAAAAACATGAAAATGTTTGTTTTCCCATTACTTTAACTAGGACCTCTGCATTCTGTGGCTTATATTCATGGGAACTGGTCAGGGATGAGGGACATAAGCTCTCTTGTGACTACTGCATGGCTGTGTTATGTCATAGATCCCTTTTTCATTTATGATTAGTTTGGAAGAGAATAAAAACAGAGTCACAAAATATAACCATTCTGATATCCCTACTAGGGCAGTCTGTATCCAGACTGGAATATCTCTCACAATTATGTGGGTGCATTTTGCATTTTCTCTGCTAAGTTTTCATAAGTCCATGCTTGCTCATTCTTAGCCATGATAATCAGTGATTGACATAAGCCTGCTTGAAATGACGTCTCTTCTTATTTGTTTAATTTCATTTTTCTTAAAACCTCCTTAAAATGTTTTTAAACTTGCACCTCTTTTCTGCTAAATATTTGAAATAGGAGCTGATGAAAATATTGTAACTCATTAGGTAGTGATTTTTTTTTTCCATCTGATGATCTTTCTTTGAATATCCTTGCCCCAACCCACCCCCCAACCCCGCCTGTCACCTTTTTTCCTGGGATATAATGTGTGGCAGGATTCAGCTAGAGATCTTTGTGTTCATCATCTTCAGAAAATTTATTGATAGTCCAGTTTGCTTGGAATATGTTACACTAAAAGGATAAGGTAGTTTCACAAATGTGCTTTATTATATCAAAGGAAAGCATATTTAATAATAAAATGCTGAATGCCAGTTTCTATATCTGAAACTTCAGAGACTTCTTTGCAGGCCTAAAATAGTGATGGCCAAGTTTTTGTCTCCTGTGTCTGCTCTGATCTATTGCTAATATACCATTAAAGCACAACACTGAGAGTAATTCTGTGGCCATGTCTGGGCTCAGTAGGATTTCTGAGCTCAATTAGTGATGTCTGTCATGATTAGGGAACTGGTGAATGGTGGCACCTAGGCCAGATAGTTACCCTATTCAGGTCTAAAGCTTTCTACACAGTGATTTCCTGTCAATGTATCCCTAAGGATGACCTGGATAATCCTATACTGTCATAACCTGGATCCATGTCCAGCAAGAGTTTTATTATTTGAGAGTTCTTACTAATGTCCAACCTGCATGGATTTGGTGTAATTTAGAGTTATTTCCTCCTGTTCAGCTCTATTCAGAAGTAGATTTGCCATACAATAGCCCTTCTTATATGTGAAGGCTGTCATTAAAGAATGGCCCTGGGGATTGTCCAGAGAGGGATGGCGGCTGCAAATTGGGACATCCGCAATTGGGATGTGCATTGTGTTATATCTCCAGGCTGAGAAGCCGGTCTGTTTTCCATGAAAACAGACCTTCCTGTTTTATCACAGCAGGAATGAGAGGAGCTTTGTGAACAGAACAGAGAAGTACCACAGCACCGACTTACACAATGCAGACTCATAATGGAAAACAAATTTGACCCATTTTATAACAAAGAACCCACTCCCCTTGGTGCTTCCATGGTCCCATTGGCTGTGAGTCTTTGGGCTCATAGAAATTAACTACACCATATTGCCTGATTATTCCTCATCCTCTCTTTCATTTAGGCCTGCTCAAACTGGTGAGAGTCGACAAAACCTCATTATCAGTTGGGTCCCAGATTATGTAGATGGACAGAGAGATTTGAAAAAGAATGCTCAAGGAGTTTGCCAGAGATAACTGATGTGTTATTTTAACCTGATGACATGCCATGTAATAGAAGGAGTGGAGAAGAGTTTGATTTTTACTCCTTTGAATAGTCTTTAAATCATATGCAAAGGGGTGGGGGGTATGAAAAAAAAGGTCTTTGAGTCTGTATGTTAGATGTTTCAGCTTAAAATGGGAGACAGATTTATTAATTGCCTGTCCCATGCCAGTCACTGTCACATTTTCTCTGCATTACTGTTGGGGCTGAAGGGGCCTGATAAACAATATCCCCTCTTTGCTCCACTTGAGTTCAGAAGCAGTTGGGGGACAGACACAGGATATTGACAGCAGGAGATGACAGTATCAGCTTTATGACTGATGAAGCTGTTGGAGAATGTGATTTAGATGCAGCCAAGTGAACCTGCAAATACACTCCACCTAAATGGAACTTATTCCAAACTAGGGGTCCATTCCATGGAGAAAAGAGACGAGAAAGTAGAATACACAATAAGAGAAATGATAGGGAAGGAGCCAAAAGTCTTCAAGCCAAGTTTATTCTTAGAAACTTAAGTCAGTAAAGTAACTAGCCTTCATGTGGGAAAAAAATAAATAAGGAAATCGGTGGTGTTATGCTAATGGCAGTCCTTCCCCATGAAAACATGAAGAGTGGGGGAAAAAGTGTTCCCTGCTAATGTTTTCCTTTACTTTATTGTTACACTATTAAGAAATGTTTGTTAGAGGCAAAAATTTCTATTTCCCAAGAGCCACACTTCCATGCATGGGTGAGATTTACTACCCCACACCTTGGGAGAGAAAAAGAAGAATATTTCTGGCTTCTCTTTACTCCCTCCTGATTTCCATTTTATCCCCAAAGGAGGAGAGGCACCTGATGTGATTGGTGAGTTTAAGAGCAACCAAACAAAGTTAGTTTAACTTCCTCTCACTTTTTCATCTGGATCTGCTTGCCTTCAAAGGTGTCCATCCCAACTTAAGTATGTCTGCTCTTCCTTTTGGGGAGAGCTGAGGCTGTCCTCCATGCTAAGGACTAGGTAGGTTAGTCTCAACAATTCTGGACTGAATATTTGAAAGCCCATCATGACTGCTTATCTTAAGTGCACTTCCCTTGTGCTTAATCAGTAATCAAACTGGCATTTTTTTAGCATTTTAGCATATTAACTAGAGGGCTTAATTATCAATCAATTCTTAGGAAGAAAAGAAAGGAATATTTATGTATTCACTTACATCTTGAGCTTTAATCTGCAGCCTTGGGAAGGTAGGGGGAGCAAAATGGCACAGATTTGAAGGCTACTCATAATTTAGAATGGTGACCTCAGTTTTAGGATTTCAGCATGGGTGACAGAAAACTATCCACTAGGATAAGAAACAGCTGCTAATTCGGTCTAGTTTTTGTAGATGCACTTACAATTTTTAACCAGAAGCCAGCTGCTTGGGCTTTCATGAGAAGCAACAAGGCATTGGAGAATAAGCCGCTGCATGTAGTATTGACTGACCCAAGCAGGAGCAGATTTTACCTGAGCAAATGAAACTCAAGATTGGAATGAAGAGTAACACTTTTATTACTTTTCACAATTATTTCAGACTAGCAGGATTCTAGTATGTAGACCTCTTGGTTTGGTCTCTTGGAATGGGAAGATGGAACAATATATTGCTGCTTTTATTTGGTGACTCATCTTTGTCTGCAAGCTGGGTTATGACACCAGGCTTCCACAGAGCACTAGACTATGGTTTCTGCCAGGTTTAGTAGACTAAACTAAGTCCCACGTCCCAAGTGCTCTACCTTTTTTATGTTTTTTTTTTTTTAAGTTTATTTATTTATTTTGAGAGACGGGGGGGGGGGGAGAGGGGGAGAGAGAGAGAGAGAGAGAAGAGGAGAGGAGAGAAAGAATCCTAAGCAGGCTTTGTGTTGTAAGCTCAGGCCTAGGCAGGGCTTGATCTCATGGCTCTATCTTACGAATGGTGAGATCATGACCTGAGCCGACATCAAAAGTTGGACACTCAAATGACTGAGCCACCTAGATGTCCCCTTTTTGTGTTATTTAGAATAGAATTTAGAGCCAACAGAAAGAACTGGAGGGAGGTGAGGTTCTAAGATCTTTGACTCACAGGCTTTGTCATAGCTCAGGATTTAAACCCTTACCATATGGTCTCACGTTGGCTCCAGATAGGTTAATTACATAGTCTTTGAGTATGATTTAAAATTTCAGAGTTTTACACTGTGGTTTTAGTTGTTGGAGGGTGAAAATTTTATAAAAAGGAATGAAGGCCCTCATTATAAACAGCCTATTGGCTGTTTTTGTTTTGTTTTGTATTAAACTTAAAAAGCAACTTCATGTGTTTTTATTCCAAGCCCAATGCCTAATAAGCCAATAAAGATTAGAAAAGTTAGAAAGTCTTATAGACTTTTGAAAGAACGCTCTCTGAAAGAATCCATTTTGCTCAGGAAAAAAGGAGGAATTGGATTGCTTAGAAAAAAAAATTATAAATTTCACTCTAACTACCAGAATCAGACCAATGAGATAATAACATGAAGGCGGGGGAGTAGGCAGGACACATAGCATAGTTAAGCTGAAAGAAAAGAGATATTTCACATGAGAAAGATTGACATGTAGACTATATAGATTTGCACAGGAAATTAGATCTTGGGAGCCAGGGTAAATACACTTGAAAGGGAAAAGAAAGCACCTAGGTTGAACTGCTTTTAATAGGGGGCTCGAAAAAGGGCAGACATTTTGATTGTCCTTAGATAAGAAAGCATGGCTGAAACCAAAACAAATCTAACAGCAAAGGAGAGACAACATCTCAGTGACACTGAAATGCACCCCCAAGAGTTCTAGAGGAACCATTCAGAGGTGTCCTCTTAACATTGTAGATAGAGACCGCAAGACCTATTGGAACCATTCTTCAAAGAATAGTTTAAAACCACAAAAAGAAGGAAATGAGAGATTGGAGACGGGAAGAATAGGATCAGTGTAGAGGATCTCAAGCTCTATGAGATGATCACTAAGTTGATATAGATATCATTAGGGAAACATGAAGTTGTTCTCTGTGGCCTGGGGGAGTAAGTTTAAGAAAGTTATGGAGTTAGTTAAACCTCTATGGAAATAGGATGATGAAACCTAGGAAAGACTAAGCCAGGCTGAGAGAGAATACCCCACGCTGAGACCTGAGTCATTTGTTGTTCTGCAGGCAGAAAAGCTTTGAGTTTTTCCATCTTAAAGTGTTAAGCTTGGATGGTATTTGTTTAAATAGTGAATTCTTTTAGCAGACCTCAAATCATCAATATCTTATCTCTTCAAAATTGAGGATGAAACAGGATGAGCTCTAGAGAAATGACCTCCTAAAAATAAAAGTAATTTTACAATAGAGGCCAGAAAGTAATGCAAAAAGTAAGAAAGAGTAGAATTCCTGAGATGCAACCATTCTTTTACTAGTCCTACCTATGGGAGAGAAGGAAAGGGGCAGGATAATTTGTGAAAATCTCAGCTGAAGTTCCCCCAAAGTGAGAGACTCGACAGAAGAGAGCATTAGAAATCTATTCATATTTAACTCTCTGTGGACAAAAACATCAAAAATATTTTGGTAGCCATTGAAATAGCATAAGTTAGGTTCAGAAAATTTAAAAGTTGGGGAAGGGCAAGGCACCAGATAGGAAAACATGGCAAAGGTATTCATTCCCATGGTGACACTTGGAGTGGAAACATCAGAAGTATCAGCTGACTCTGCTGGGAGTGATCCTTCACCAAGATCTAAGGCAAGAATGAAGTGGAAACCTTTCCTAGGAGGAGGGCTTTATAAGGAAGGAGTTTCATTAGGCATTTTAGGACCAGGCTGAAATTGCCTGCTTGAAAGTGATCTTGCAGACCATAGCCCTGTGTCCAGTACTAGAGTGACAGGAAGAGGCTTGCAGGGAAGCAGGACATTAAAGAGTTCTGGATGTCCTGGATAAGAAAGAAGAGAAACTGTAAGAAGATCAGGTGACTGCGAAAGCCACCATTCCAAGTCTTTAAAAAGCATAAGGTATTTGCTTATGTTTCTAGATATGGTAGATACGAACTGGTGCCGTGACAGACGTTTCCTCTGATTGTTCTGTACTCTTTCTTATTTTTAATGTTAATTTATTTAGTTTTGAGAGAGAGTGAGGGAGAGAGAGAAAATAAGAGAATGCGAGCAGGGGAAGGGCAGAAAGAGAGAGGGAGACAGAGAATCCCAAGGAGGCTCCGCACCCCCAACGCAGAGCCAGACACTGGGCTTGAATTCATGAACCATGAGAACATGAGCTAAGCCAAAATCAAGGAGGATGCTTAACCCACTGAGCCACTCAGGTGCCCCTATTCTGTCTTCTTTAAAGAAATGAGACACCCCAATGTAATGTACTGAGAAAAATACAGAACTTTGAAGGATTCCTGCCAAGAATGTATAATCAGAATCTAATATTAAGGAAACACCATGCAAACCCAAAATGAGGGAGAGTGTACAAAATTACTGGCCTATAATCTTTAAAACTGCCAACCTGTAATCTTCAAAACTGAAAGACAAAATTTTTGAAAAACAAGAAACGTGAAAGACAAAGAGAAATTCTACCAGGCTGAAAATGAGAGACAAACTAGACATGAGATTAGCCAGAAAACGAGAGACTAACTACAAAAAGTGCAAGATCCTGGATCCAGTGCAAGAAACAAGATATTGGTGGAACAATTGGTGAAGTCTAAATAAGGCCAGAGATTAGATAATACTAGTCTGGCAATATTAATTTCCTAATTCCTAAGTTTCCTATACTGTGGTTATGTAAGACAATATATACTTTTTAGGAAGGCAGAGTGACATCATGTTTTCAACTTACAACTTTGTATATTTTTTTTCCTTGAGAGACAGAATGATAAAATAAACATGGTAAAATGCTAACATTTGGAGAATCTGGACTGAAGAGTATACAGGTAGGGTTGCCAGATTTTGCAAATAAAAATACAGAACACCCAGTTAAATTTGAATATTGGATAAATAACATATTTTTATTACAGATTTGCCCTAAATATTGAATGAGACATACTCATATTGTTTTAAAAAATGTTTATATGAAACTCAAACTTATCTGGGTGTTTTGTTTTATTAGCAGTATTGGGGACATATTTATACTGAAACAGTTATTCATCAGTTACATGAAATTCAAATTTAATTGGATGCTCTGTGTTTCTGTGGCAGCCCTACATAATTTCTTTGGACCATTTTTTGCTACCCTCTCATAGGTTCTCAGTTCTTTCAAAATAGAGTTTAAAAAAGGTCAAGGACATAGAAGACTGGGAGTCAAATTCACTCTGTTTTTAGTGATTTTAAGAGATATGCATCCATCGCAGTAAAAAAAAGCCTCAGTTGCTACCCTAGAAGGGACCATCCCTTTACCTAGACATGTGATTGAGCCGTCCTAGAGACTGGGTAGAATAGAAATCCAAAAGTTCTATAATACATGTGGGATTTCATTTACTTGAATTTTATCATACAGTATTTTTTTCCCTCAAATCTCCACTAGACCTTAGATAAGGGGAGGGAAGTTATATTAAATTGATGGGGGGGTGGCTTATTTTGTTTGCATTGTCTACTGGAGTTTATGCAATCACTTAAAATCATTGTCTAATCTCCAAATATGTTGAAACACTTGAGTGTGCATATTGTGAGATGAGAAATGGAATCACGTGTTTAATTTTCAAGCTTGGAGTTAAGTAATGCGCTGTTGTGAAATTCTTCTGAGCTTTCTGGAAGCAAGTGGGGTGCAAACTGCTACCCCCCTACTGGTGCCAGGAGAATCACCAGAGGAATGGTGGATGGTACTGAGGCAGGCCTGAAGTTGTTCAGCCTAACAGGGCAGGTGAATCTGTCTCACTGGGGGAGAAATGTTAACATTTCAATCAGAGCTTCTTATTTCATCCACCTCCTCCAATCAGCTTTCTCAGTAACAAAGCAAAATTTTCATATTTACTTTCCAAATTCCATATTCTATCATTCATTTTTAACAGCTTTATTGATGTATGGCTTATATACAAAAAACACCCCAAACCCCTGCACATGTTTTTTTTTTTTTTTTTAAGTTTATTTATTTATTATTTCTGAGAGAGAGAGAAAGAGCACACGCGCACCAGCATGCGCACAAGCGTGGGAGGGGCAGAAAGAGAGGGAGATACAGAATCCGAAGCAGGCTCCAGGCTCTGAGCTGTCAGCACAGAGCCTGATGCGGGGCTCAAACCCACAAACGGTGAGATCAAGACCTGAGCCAAAGTCAGATGCTTAACTGACTGAGCCACCCAGGTGCCCCTCACATGTTTATATAAAATAATGAGTTTGTACATATGCAGATGCCCATGATATTCTCTGCACAATCAAGGTAATAAACATTTTCATCATATCCAAAAGTTTCCTTGCCTACTGCTCTACCTTTAAAAATTTTGGGGTGTAATAACACAACATGGCATCTATCCTTTTAACAAAATTTTAAGTGTGCAGTAGGGTGTTGTTAACTAAGCACAAAGTTGTATAGTGGATCTCTAGAATTTATTCATCCTGCATAACTGAAACTTCTTACCCATTGAACAACTCCTCCCCTTATCCCCTCCCACCTGCCTCTGGCTGCCACCATTCTATTCTCTACTTCTATGAATTTGATTCTTTAGACAGCTCATGTGAGTGGAATCCTATAATGTTTGTCCTTGTGAGGGTGGCTGATTTCACTCAGCATTATATTCTCCAGGTATATTCTATTTTTCAATCCTAAACTTTGGATGGGGAAGATAAGAATGTTACCCGTTGTCCTTCCTCCTCCCAGATTCTTACCAGTATCTATAGGTGAGGTAAGAGTCACTGTGGTGAAGTATTTTTCCACAGGTTACATTTGTACAAAGTCTTAAACTCCAGTTTAAATCCTGGTTTAGCTCTGTTGTTCATACTTTTTTCATCTCTGTGACTACCCTTAGGAATATAATGACACAATCTAATATTTATATAATAATTTAAACATTCACATCCAGCATCCATGTCCATTCTCTTTCCCTATACTACATGGCCTCTCTTTAGTCACTATGCATTGGTCTTCATACGTGTACAACATTTAATGGGGAATCAATAATTGAATGAGATACTAAGTCCTTAGTATTTCAAAACTGCTATTGTCTTATTCTATCAGTAGAGTGAAATCTATGAATTATTTTAAATAATTATAATTTATCTCAACTTTACAAATTAGCGCTATAAAAGCCTCAGTTTACCCATTTAGCTTCTGATTCATTTCATTATTCTATGCCAAGTTATTTTAAGGTTTTCTCTCAAGTTATGAGCCTGAAGGCAGAATTTCTATTACTTACCGAACCACTGTTCTTTCTGTGACAGATACCAGAAGAGCTTTCAGCACAAACTCACCTGCAGCCTGAAGCAATGCCATCTCAACCAACTTGCAGTCTTTTTGAGAAGGGAAATTAAATGTTCCTATTGAGCCACTGAGGTTTTATGGTGATTTGTTAGGCAGTATTATTGCCTAGCTGACTCTTACAAATGGCTCCCAATCTTGTTTGAGAAGCCACTAGGGAAAATGTCTTCTGCAGGGAGCTTGCATTAATACATTCTCTCTGTTGCTCTAATGTTTCTAACTGCTGTGTACTTCAGAAAGAGTGAGTGAATAGTAATATGTTGTGTGATAGAATGAGGGGGAGGCTACCTGCTGTTATAGTTCTCAACTGTCTTCAGTGGAGAAGGGCATGCTGGATGGTGTTTACATGAACGACACATTCCCATGCAGGTCCTGGGGAATTCTTGGCAAGCCAACTGTAATTCTACCAGCCCTTTCTCTACAACTCAAGATACCATATGGTAGTAGACGCAAAAGTGAGTGCGATGTTTTCCTACAGAGGAGCTATTGAATCTCCCTTAAAATGTATATAAAAATGATTGTTCATGACCATCAGTATTTTAGTCTCAATCTTCCCAACAGCCAGTTGTGATTTGAAGTGGGTGTGGTTACAGTAAAGAACTGTTTGTCTACCCCACACCTTATTCCTCTCTTTTTCTATGCAAGCTTAACTTCGACCTCAAGAGTTGAAATCTTCCCCTGTCCTCTTGTCTTTCCTTTCAGTGGTCTTCCAAAGAAAAAGATACGATGTTTGTTGTGTAAAACATTGATTTTGACCCCTGAAACTACTTTTTTTTGCTATGATCTCATACTTATTCAATTTTGTGAAGGAAAAAAAAATGTGAAACCTAATTGCACTACCTGCTCTGACAGATCGCTTTCCTGTTGCACAGTGTGCTTGTTAATGACATTTCATTCCTATATCAGGCCATTTCAGGTACTTTCAGTTATTAAACCAGACTCATTTCAGCTGTCATAACTAAGTCTGGCCTATTTAAAATTTTTCTCCTCCTATGTTCCCTAAAGCTCTCCTCTTCCCCCAGAGATAGATGAGACTTGCTGTTCTAGAACAGGGCTTGGAATGGAGAAGGGTCATGTACGTCTCATTTTCTCTTCTTGCTATACAAAACTTCACCTTCTTTCCTATGTTTATTTCTCTCGTGTCAAAATAAGGAAGACAGAGAGGGAGAGATGACATTACCTAATGTCAGGTTAGCCGTCTCCTTCTCCCTCAGCAGTAATCGCCATGGACTTTGACGGCCGTTTGCTCTTTGAGGGTGATGCCGCACTAACACTGAATGGTGGTCTTACTTTCCTTTTGTGAAAAAAGTGTTCAACATCTGGTTCTTCCTTGGACATATATTTGTTGGTTCTTTTACTTAGCTCTTGTGGTGGCCTCCTCCTTAGTCCCTTAGTCCCTCAGTCCCTCTGACTGGACTCAACTTTCCCATCCCTAATTCTCCTTACCCTTGATTCCGGTTGTTGTTTCTTCAAACTTTTGGATTGTGATCTAGTCCAGAAGATGCCCCCTTGAGGAGGCAATGCAATGTAAGCCCTAGCTACCTGCACCTCTAGGTAACTTGTCATGCCAGATGGTAGCAGTAGAGGCTGCTTCTTTAGCCCTTCCTTAACTCTTCTGGGCCTTTCTCATGTTTTTCTGTCCCAGTCTTATGTGGGTAGGTCCACAAACTCTGCAGCTTAATAGGCATTGTGTCAATGAATGAAATCCCAGGCTTTCCTTCTTGTAGGGTTTAGCACACTTTACTCATTTGTCTCTTCAGCTTCAGAGAGGGGAAACAAATTGCATGTCCTAGGGTTACATTCTCTCTCTTAAGCCCATTTTTTTCTCTCCCTCCTAATTCCTGACTTTTAACTGTCTTTAGAATATGCAGACAAACCAATCAATGCCTTTGGCACTTGAGGCCGCCTGGAATCTCAAGCAAAGAACCAAACCTTCTCCAAGCACTTCCTAGATTATTCACTAATTAGGTTCTCAATACAGTACCATCTCAACCATGGTACACTATGATAAACTATATGATAGTTTAGCAAATACTCTTCCTTCCCACTTCCATGAGATATGAGTATTCTCATCCTCACTGTAACAGGACCGAGGTTCACACAGAGAGTCATGACACTGAGGCTTTTCTTTCCAGGAAGCAACTTTATTTGTGCCGGCACAGGCTCAGTGGGTTTGTACCCGAAAAACTGAGTCCTGAGTGCATTGGGGTATTGCCTTTTATACAATTTCTACTTCTTTGTCTCCCATACATGGTAACATACAGACATATGGTCTGATTTGGCAGTTTGTGTTACAGGGTGTGAGGAATGTCACATTACAGACATACAGCATCCTGAGGAACGTCGTGTGTGAGCACATAGGTTGCTTTCCCTTATCTTGAGAATTTTCACAACATTCTTTAGGGAAGGGACTCTACCACATCACCCCACCAACTTGAGCTTGGTTGTGTGATTTTATTTGACCAGTGGAAGGTGAATAGATGTGACTCAGCAGAGGCTTTAAATGTTTTGGCCTATACTCCTGCCATGGCCCTGAAGAGACTGTTCACCAGGTAGCTGTTCTTTCAGGTTTGGTTTCAGAACAAAAGACCTAGAGAGCAGACTTGAATCCACACCCTAGCAAGCCACTGCTGACTCTTTGACGAAGGAGTGAAGAATTGATGAGGGACCATAAGGCAAGCTGAGGATAAAGTACAGTGTGGGATATATGTGATATTCCTTGGGAACTCCTGGCTGCCCAAGAGCAAAGGAAAGGGGAAAACAAATGGTTAACTTATGGAAATCACAGGCCTGCAGGACACGAGTCTACTTCAGTTCATCAATATCTTAGTAAATTACAAGAAAGACAATATTCAACAGCCTAATCTCCACAGAAACCTATACACTTAGTTTCTTGGAGCCCCAACATCGCCCTCCCCTCCATAGTGATGTGTGGAACAAAGGCGAGAAGGAAATGGCATATAAGATTAAATTTCCTTATAACCTGCAGCCCATTGACAAACACTTGATACTGGCGAAGTAAAATAATCCTGCTGGAACTCCCTACTGTCTTAATGTTAATGTTTTGCTAGAGGGAAAAACAACCTCAGCTTGACAATAGCTAGGCCTCCATTATTATGTGAGTCCTCTTTGGCATATGAAAATCCCGTTGGAAACTTCCCCTTGACTTTACCTCCCCCAACTCCCAAGTATATAATCAGTCTCTCTTCATGGTCCTAAGGCAGCTCTTTCTGCCCACGGGTCCAGGTCCTCCTATCCCCATGCTTTAATAAAATCACCTTTTTGCAGGCAACCAAGGGAATGGGAAAAGATATTTGCAAATGACATATCGGACAAAGGGCTAGTATCCAAAATCTATAAAGAGCTCACCAAACTCCACACCCAAAAAACAACGCAGTGAAGAAATGGGCAGAAAACATGAATAGACACTTCTTTAAAGAAGACATCTGGATGGCCAACAGGCACATGAAAAGATGCTCAACGTCGCTCTTCATCAGGGAAATACAAATCAAAACCACACTCAGATATCACCTCACGCCAGTCAGAGTGGCCAAGATGAACAAATCAGGAGACTATAGATGCTGGAGAGGATGTGGAGAAATGGGAACCCTCTTGCACTGTTGGTGGGAATGCAAATTGGTGCAGCCACTCTGGAAGACAGTGTGGAGGTTCCTCAAAAAATTAAAAATAGACCTACCCTATGACCCAGCAGTAGCACTGCTAGGAATTTACCCAAGGGATACAGGAGTGCTGATGCATAGGGGCACTTGTACTCCAATGTTTATAGCAGCACTCTCAACAGTAGCCAAATTATGGAAAGAGCCTAAATGTCCATCAACTGATGAATGGATAAAGAAATTGTGGTTTATATACACAATGGAGTACTACGTGGCAATGAGAAAGAATGAAATATGGCCCTTTGTAGCAACGTGGATAGAACTGGAGAGTGTGATGCTAAGTGAAATAAGCCATACAGAGAAAGACAGATACCATATGTTTTCACTCTTACGTGGATCCTGAGAAACTTAACAGAAACCCATGGGGGAAGGGTAGGAAAAAAAAAAAAGAGGTTAGAGTGGGAGAGAGCCAAAGCATAAGAGACTCTTAAAAACTGAGAACAAGCTGAGGGTTGATGGGGGTGGGAGGGAGGAGAGGGTGGGTGATGGGTATTGAGGGGGACACCTTTTGGGATGAGCACTGGGTGTTGTATGGAAACCAATTTGACAATAAATTTCATATATTGAAAAAAAAATAAAATCACATTTTTTCACCAAAGAAGTCTTCAAAAATTCTTTCTTGGCCATCAGCTCCGAGCCCCACCATTACCCCAAAACCTCATCAGAATGACTGTAGTTTTAAGCCATTGAGTTTTTGGGATTGTTTGCTGGTAAGGCAGAATCTTATTCATATGTCAAGTCAAATGTCTACACTAATCTAGAATCTTTATCAGTGCCTCACACTAAATCTGTTATACATTCAGGGCCAGCTCCTTGGGTATGTGATCTGTGCATTTCCACATGGCCTGACACTTGGTTTAAGGCTGTGCTGCCACCATCTTGCAATTAGTAATAATTTTTGAACAACAGGCCCCCTCTTCTCGTTTTTCACTGGAGCCCATCAAATTGTGTAGCTGGTTGAGGCACCTGGGTGGCTCAGTCGGTTAAGCATCAGACTTTGACTCAGGTCATGATCTCACAGTTCATGGGTTCAAGTCCGACATCAGACTCTGCGCTGACAGCTCAGAGCCTAGAGCGTGCTTCAGATTCTGTGTCTTCCTCTCTCTCTCCCCCTCCCCAATTTGTGTGCTCGCGCTCACTCTCTCTCTCTCTCTCTCTCAAAAATAAATAAACATTAAAAAAATTGTATAGCTGGTCATGTATCTGATTTGGGTATGTTAAAGGGTTGGCTAAGAGCATACAGCAGCCTTATCTAGCAACATGGTAACTCTGGCTTTAAATACACACATGCATGTGCACATACACACAGCATTGGCTTGGCTGGCATAATAGTTTTTAACTATGCAACTTAGTAGCTGTAGAATCTTGAAAAATTGCTTAAATTCTTTTAACTTAAGTTGATTCATTTGTAAAATGGTTTTTATAGCAATATCTATATTGTGCATCTTTGAAACAAAGCTCTTGAAGATTATTGATGGATGGATAAGGTTAAGTCAACAAATAAAAGGTAGAGTTTGGCAAGATCGGAGTAAAACAATTGGAGGAGAATAGGAGTGCGTTAGCTTTTGCTGTTCAAATTTCATAAAATGTCTTCACCTGTCTTACATGTAAAAGCGTTGTCTAGCTGTCCTTGAGGGATTAACCCAATTAGTCATCATGACATTAGGTATTTTTATTATTGTGGTTTCTATATTTTTACATGTCTAGCTTTGCCGGGAGTGAGGCTTGAAGTACCACACTCCTTGGATAGGGAATAGTTTGTGTTAGATTCGCTCTGGAAGAAAATGCCCGAGATTCAGATCAGCAGCAACCTTTTTCACCAATATGATCAAATAGACAAGTGTTTGTAAGTAGAAGAGATCAAAGGCATGATGTTGTATTATTTTTTAAAAAAATTTAATGGTTATTTTTGAGAAACAGACAGAGCACAAGTCAGGGAGGGGCAGAGAGAGAGGGAGACCCTGAATCCAAAGCAGGCTCCAGGCTCCAAGCTGTTAGCACAGACCCCAACGCAGGGCTCAAACTCAGGAACTGTGACAAACTCAGGACCTGCGCCGAAGTCAGATGCTTAATGGACTAAGCCACCCAGGTGCCCCAAAGGCATGATATTTTAGCTTTTACATTTAGTCACTATAGCATTACAGCCAACAAAATGGACTTTAAAATGTTTTCAAAAAATTATTCTTAAAAGATTTTAACAGGTTTAGACAATAAGCTGTATAAGAGCATACAGTGGAAATTTACCCTGACTCCTCCTTGTTTAAGGAGCATGTTTATTAAAAATAAGGGGGAGGCTGCCTTAAAGCTCAGTCAGTTAAGGTCTTGGTTTCAGTTTAAGTCATCATCTCATAGTTTGTGAGTTTGAGTCCCACATATCAAACTCTGCTGTCCGTGTGGAGCCTGCTTGAGATTCTGTCTCTCTCCTGTTTCTCTGCCCCTCCTCTGCTTTCCCTCTGACTCAAACTTAAAAAAAAAAACCCAAATTTCAAAAAAAACCATTTTGGGGGGACAAGTAATAAATTCAGGCTTGTAGCATCCAAGTTTTACCTGTAATTGGGAAAAGTGTGTGCACATAAATGCCTTTGCTTGACTCAGAATTCATTTGAGCCATTCAGTTCATTTTAGAGCTGCTCAGATCATTGTGAATGAGAGAGCCATTTCATGTCATTTCTACTACAAGTGCCATTAAAGATTGCTAGGAAGTTGTGGACCTGTGAAAATTTATTTAGAGCTCTATCCGTCCTCCAATATCTCCCCTAAGATATGTGCATGGATTGAGGAGACTGAGTGGTATGCAAGACTGAGGGAGTGAGCGCTGGCCTGAGAGAGACCAACAGAAGGTCTGTGGAGACATAGTTCATCTACATATATATGTATATATAGATGCATATATATAACACATACCTACATATATATACTGCACTTAGAGGAATTTTGTTTCTGTCTTGTGGGTTCATTTGATCTACAGATATTTACTTAATGGCAGCACCAACACTATGTGGGGAGAAAAATAGGGTCTTTATGCTTTATGGAACTTAATCTAGTAGTTAATTTGGAAGGAAAGAGGAGGGCAGTGCTTAGCCTGGAATATAGGAAGGAAACATGTAAAAAAAAATATTTAAAGCTAGTGAAAAAATATTTCCTGAGCTCCTACTATAGTAATAAATGAACTGTTTCTGGCATTATAGTTTACATTTTACGATGTCTATTCATATCCATCTGACCATGATCTTTTGTGAACCTCTTTCAACCACTTTGATAGATCAGAAAATTGAGGCTGGGTGTGCAATAAATAAGGAGGTGTTATCTGGTAGGAAGATTTAATTTTATTGGTCACAAGAATCAAGGTGAGGGGTGCAGACCACCCAGAAACAGAGGTGACTGTCTTAGAATGCTGTGTTGTTCCATCTCAGGAGGGTGTCCAAACAGAGGGTGTGTATTCAAACATCAGGGAAGCAGACACGCTTTCAAATTCTTTCCACTCAGGGACTGTGGTCCTGTATGTGTCCTTTCTTCCACCTCAAATGGATTTCAGTCTTACATGTGTTTCACATTGACTTCGGAAGCTTGATAAAAAACAGATGCTTGGGCTGAACCTAGACCGAATGTATACCTCCAGCACTGGCGTCTGGGACTCTCTATTTCTGTCACATCCCACTGGTCTTCTTGAAGTGAGCCAATGTTCGGAACAACTGCACTATCCTAGATGGTTTTACCTGTGCTTTAAGAAGTCTTGTCTTTTCTTTTCTTTTCTTTTCTTTTCTTTTCTTTTCTTTTCTTTTCTTTTCTTTTCTTTTCTCTTTTCTTTCTTTAAAAAGTTCATTTTTAAGTGATCTCTACACCCAACATGGGGCTTGATGTTACAACCCAAGATCAAGAGTTGAATGCTCTACCAACAGAGCCAGCAGGTGCCCCAAGAATCACTTTAAAGTAGTGACTTTCAAACTTAAAAACATTTTTCTTTTATTCTAAGAACACCTAATATGAGATTCTACCTCCTTCACAAGTTTTTAAGTGCACAGTACAGTTTTGTCAGCTCTCAGCACAATGTTGTACAGTAGATCTCTCATTAATTCTCTGACTAGGAAACACAGTAAGAAGTAAAGTCCATGTATAAGTAAATAACAATAGAATGATATTTTCCCATAACATCTTTACTGCATATGATGAAACCTAATCTTTTCTTTTGCATTTTGTAAATGCAGATTGAGACTCAGTGAAATAATGTCACTCTCCACTAATGGAGCTTGATGCACAATTTGAAAATATATACTTTTAGAGGTACAGCTTCAGGGGCAATTAGAATTGGAGGTGGGAATCTGGAGACCCCATTTGAATCAGAGCATCTTTCTCTTTTTCATTTTCGATTTTATATACTATACTATCTAAAAATCCATATAAAAATCGTATTCTTTAGATTTAAAAGAAATGGTTTTAAAAAACTCCTTTAGCCTTAGCAAGCTGCCTAATATAGGCTTGGCCCTAAAGGAGATAAGAATGATGAGTAAAACACTATCTCTGCCCTCAAGTTGCTTATCATATAATTGATGAGCTGTGACTAATCCATGTGAAGCAAATAGTAGATAATTAAGTGCTAGGGAGATATGGTAGAGTACTAGAAATATCTCAGGCCTGGGAGTTAAAGCATTTGATTAAAAATATTTATTGAACTTTCACTGTGTGGCAGGCTGTGTTCTAGGCATTGGGAACACAATGATGAATACGACATTGTACCTTCAAGGTGTTGACAATCTAGAGGGAAAAAGAATGTGAGAGGCTTTTACACTCAGATATAATCATTGCCATAAAAAAATTATATATATGTATATATATATATATATATATACACACACATATATATATATATACACACACACATATATATATATATATATACACACATATATATATATATATACATACACACACACACACACACACACGCACACAGGAGCACAAAACAAGGAACTTAAGCCAGTCAAATAGGTGAGGAAGAGGGGACTTGGGGACTTCTAATCTTGGCAGTGTAAACTTGAGCCACTGAAGAGGCAGCACCCAAGGAGGAGTGAAGGGTTGACCAGGTAACCAGTCCCAGGAATAAGGGGAGTGGTTCTTGGAACAGCAGGCAACACAGGAAGGTTGGAGGCTGGGTGGATGGGAGAGTACTGATGGGGAAGAAGTTAGCAGGATGTGTAAGGCACAAGGCCTTGACTATCACGTGAAATAATTTTGACTATATACTGAGTACTTTGTGGAGATACCAACCAGCAAGATTAAACATGTACTTAAAGAAAGCTACTTGGACTCATGGATGGAAAGGAAAAGGGGCAGTGGGTTGCATGGTGTTAAGATTGGACCTGTGATGTTTATTTATTATTTAAAATTTTTTTGTCATCTTTTTTTTTTTTAATGTTTATTTATTTTTGAGAGCGAAACAGAGCGCCAGCAGGGGAGGGGCAGAGCGAGAGGGAATCCGAAGCAGACTCCAGGCCCTGATCTGTCAGCACAGAGCCCAGTGCTGGGCTTGAACTCATGAACTGTGAGACCATGATGTGAGTGAGCTAAAGTCAGAAGCTAAACTGACTGAGTCACCCAGGTGTCCCAATGACTGCGATATTTAAGCAAGAGGAAATTAAGACATAAACTGGGCATGGGCAGTGTGAACAGAACTGATGAGTGAAGTTCTAATTCAGATTTTGCTACTAACTAGAAGTAATATCTTGGGTAAGTCCTATATCTCCATGTCCAAAATGAGAATATTAGCAAATGTGCTTTCTGAGTGTGACTTCCCTCTTTCTTTTTCTAACAGTATAAGATCTCATAAATACTTCACCCTGGTTAAAGAGAGCGATGGGTAGTAGTGACCAAACTAGGACTAGGTGAAATGTTTGATCTTGAAAAATGCTGTCTCATATTTGAGATTTTAATTAAGATGGGTGTGAGACCTAAAAAAATATCAGATTTAAAATATATTAAATTTAACTTATTATATAAACTTCAGCGTTCTACTTTACATACAATTATAGATAGAAAGAAACACTTCGTTCTCCTCACTCCCCAACTCCTTTTCTAGAGCTTTCTGTAAAGGCTGCTTTTAGGCAACAGGCTTAAGCAATAAAAATATGTGCAAGGCCAAAGGTCCCACCATGACCACCAAGCCGAATGGAAACAGATTCATTAAGTGAGCCACCTCAGAATAGCCATAGGCCCTAACCAACTGACAGGCTACTTACAACTGGGCACGGTTACCAGGGAAAATTCCCTACTTCTCCTTACTCCCTCACCATGGCCTCCTGTGGCCCCTCACCATGGCCTCCTGGCAGAATAGTCTCTCTCTTTGGCTGTCCTGCCCTCTGTTGCCCTGCAGTGTATTCAGTAAACTTCTATCTCCTTTGTTCTGCCTCTGGTGAATTCTTTCACTGCCCGTGCCGCTGGCTGCCACCCAGTTGGGACATGCCACACTGTCTGAGTTCAGTCTTTTCCTGATTTCCTCCTTGGAAGCTGATTGTAACTTGAGCCTTGTACCACTAAAGTCTGATTTTCTGTGCTCTGATATTTTCCTCTAAAAACATGTGTTGTGGTTGTTGGATAATTTGTAGCTTGCTGTAGATATTAACATTGCTTGTCTCTGGTAGCTGACTAATGTGCTTATTTTAGGTAGCTCATTCCTTTGATGGTAAAGATTATGTTCTGAGAGATATTGAGTGCCAATTTTGTGGAGAGATATTGCTTATGCTAATTCTTATGCCTGGGCATTTCATTTGTTGCATTTACAGTTCAGCATTACTTGGTTTTTCTTTTGTGGTGCAAGGGGAAATAGATTTCTATAGAGTTTTGACTATTATTAAGGGTTATAGGCGCTAGAAGCTAATAATAATAATAATCATTACCATTCATCAAGCGCTTACTGTGTGCCAGGAGTTATTCCAAGTTTTTTGGGGGGGCAGTTTTTTTTTTCTTTTTGCATACATTTTTTTTTCATACAATCTTTCAGCCACAGTGGAGGGTAGATACATTACAATTCCCATTTTAGAGATGAGGAAACCTGAGCTCTCAGAAGCTTCCTTTCCAAGCTGGGTTGTTCTGTCTCAGCATTTCAGAGTGCTAGCTCTCCTTTATGTTCCCCACTCTCCCCTCTGCCCTCCTCTGCTCCCCTCCCCTCTCTCCTCCTGCCTCATTCTCTGTCTCATCTCTCCCTCTGTCCCTCCAGCCTTTCTTCTTTCTATAGCTTCTTCTTTGTTAAGATAAACAATAGCAGCATACAATGGCATAGAAAATTTATGGTGAAGTAATTAAAAGACACAAAAATGAAAAGAATTCTATAGCCCATTTAAGTGACTTTGACTTTCAGCCTGTATAGTATAGATGAGACACCCCTCACCCCCTCCTATCCATCACCCAACAGGTCTTATATAAGCCATCACACACAGCATTAAATCAGTTATCTACAATGCTGGGAATCTCAGGGATCTCAGGAATCTCAGACTGAAGATAAGCAGGGGTATTTTGGATACAGAACACTGAGAGTCCAATCTGGCAGACTTTTACAAACAACTCCGGCTTTTAATATCCAACCTCTGTTATAGTCCAGGTCAAAATGTATCTTTTCGCAGGCCCCTAACAGTGAAAAGAGAGTTCTCATCTCTAGATCCCATACCTGGATTCTCTGGCAAAGATCTTCATCTCTTTTCTAAGGTCATAAGAACAAAGGCTCTGAAGTCGCCATATTTTTTCATCAGAACCAGACTTAACGATGGTAAGACTGTTTGCCACACTGCCACCCCAGTCGCCCCTAACTGAAAGTCTGCCATCACAGAAGTTTATTTGCCCAACCGTAAAGGGGTTGATCTTTCTTCAAACGCACGTGTGCCAGAGATGAAGGATATCACAAGCTGAGAATATGAGGTCTAGGCAAGCCAGCTGGTTTAACTGAGATTTGTTCTATTAGGAGGAAATGGGAGGAGCAGGGGAGGGGATGCCATTTGCTGCTGCTGAAAGCAGGAGCTGCCTGGCAGAGGCTCTGCCCTGCAGACCAGGTGGAAAGGAAGGAGCTCTCTGGCCAGACTGCAAACTTCCCAGTTACCTGTAGTAGAGTCTGTGTCCAGAGTTGACTTTAAGTCGGGTTTTTGTTTGCTTTATAACACAGCCGTTTAAAGGATGGCATCCGACTTCGAAAAGAAAGGATCAGTTCATTTGCAGAACTAAGACTGGAGGCCTGAAAAGTAGGTCTCTGTACCTGATAGTGTTGGAATGGTCACATGGTCACTGTTCTGCGGAAAGAAGTGTTGATAGTGGATGGGGGTGGAGATTTGGGAGTCTGTCATAATGTATTTGGGCTGCTATGACAAAATGCCACAGACTGGATAGCTTACAGACAACTTATTTCTCACAGTTCTAGAGGCTAGAAGTCTGGAATCAGGGTGCCTGCAAGGTCGGGTGAGAGTTTCTTCCTGGCTCAGAGCTGGCACAGTCCCACACAGTGGAAAGTGCAAGGAAGCTCTGTGGAGTCTTTCATATAAGAGCAGGGATTCCATTCATGAGGGTTCCATCCTCAAACCCTAATCCGCTGCTGAGGGCTCCACCTACTAATACCATCACTCTTGAGGGGTAGGATTTCAATACATGAAATTTAGCAGGACACAGCAGAGTATAATTGCTTGAATTTAAATTCGAGTGCTGTGATTTATAGCTTCCTAACACTGTACCGGTGACTCAACCTCTCTAAGCTTCAGTTTCTTCACCTATAAAATGGGACTAATACTAGAACTTCACCTGTATACATTTAAGCAAGATGACTAATGTAAGTAGCAGATGTCATGACTGAATAAATGTTGGTTCTTACGGTTTTCATTAAACTATTGGGTTCAGAGGAAGAAATTTAGGAGAGTTGGCTGAGGTGGAAATAAAACACAATTGCCCTATTGTGTAATGTGCCTCATTCTTACCAATTGTGATCTCTTCCAACCAGTTACTGCAAAGCATCTTCACTTTGTTTTGAAATGGGATTTCAGATCTCAATATAAGGGAGTTTTTTTTATGCAAATACAGTCCTATGTACAGCATCTTCTGCCCTCTTCTGGCTTCCTCAAGAACTTCAAGTACATGAATAAGCTAAATAGAAAGTGCATCGTTTTTATTTTACTTTTAGTGGACATCCACTGTTTGCTATTTCTCCAGTTCTAGATGAGAAAGATAAATCTGTACTATTTTGTATGAAGACAGGAGTTATCAGAAATCCTTGATTTTTTTTTTCAACAATTTGTTTTTGAAATGGAGATTTCATTGTGCTATTTTATTCGATCCTATTCTTCCACAGCTGGTTCTGCATATCATAACTACTAAATAAATAATTAGACTGTTCCAAAAATGATTGCAGAGACTAAAATCTGAGGTCATTATAATTCCTGAGATAATTAATCAGATGTTTAAAATAGAACCAGCACGTGAAAACCTTTGATTATAGAAAAAGCCTGGGGCTAAAAGTCCCAGTTCTATTAAAGATTATATTGGATTTTAACTTATTTTACCCCAGCCTTCAAAAAATAAATAAAAGCATAATTTCTAAAGGTAGGACATTTCAGGTTGACTGAATGTAGATTTTCAGATGTGGTATGGGGAGAAAAAGAAACAAAAAACATTATTTGCTATGCCTTTTATTGGTGGTATTTGTAGTCCTCTGTGCTATGTCACATCCAGCCAGAGATGTCATGGCATGGCAGGAGGTTTCCTATTAGGATGTGACACCAAAACAGAAGTTTGTGTTGGTAGATACAAGGGAGACAGAGAAGTCAGCAGAGGTCAACTTGTTCAAAGATCTGTTGCTAAGGAAGGTCTCTTGCATCTCAGGGCTTCCTGCAGTAGGAAAGGGTTAGTTGCACAGAATGAAAGCAACATTTGGAGGCTTAGCCCAGTTGGCATGAAGAGAAAAGAGGAAAAAAATAAATGAAGATAAAAGCAGCAAAGCATTTGTGATGCCATTGCAGGTCTTCTTTTACGTCTTATGCTGTGTAACTCACGTGTCACTAAAGTTGAAGAGTCACAATCCAGACTATCACTTTCCAAGGAATCCTGCATTGCTAACATTTAGAATTTATATCATCTATGGTTCACCCCAAACACAAAGAACTAAAAGCTTTTACAGCAAGAACCCTTGATAAGTCATTAAAACATATTACTGTTCATAAGAATAAGCAGGTGCAAATAGCCTGTACACTTTGGACAAAGGAGAATCAGGAGCATTTCCTTTACCAAATTAAAAAACCCAGTAAAAGGATATGATGCTTAAAATTGTTGTATTAACGCCGAAGGCTACACAGAGAATAATGGAATTATTATAAGACTGAGAGGCAAATGCTAGCCTTGACATATATGATATACATCCAGGAGATAGAAGCATTTTTCAATAAATGTGCTTGAAATAACTGCTTAAACATCTGGGAGAAAATATTAAAACTTCAAACACTATTACATACCAAAATATATTCCAGGTAGATTACAGGGTTAACTGTATTAAAAAACAGATAATGAAAGAAGAGTTAAAGGTATATTGCTATATGTATATGATGGCATATTTGCCCTTAAAATGGCATTTTTACTGAGAATTTATTGACAAGGGAATATAGTTGTGTCGCTCATGAGTTTTTAGCAATGCAGAACACGCAGAACACAAATGTTTCTAAACACAAAGGGAATTTACTCAAGGATATCAGCTCATATGATCTCTAGATCTCTAGGATAGTCAGATAATTATGGCCGGAGGCCGTGCAACTAAGAAAAGCGTGTCGTCCTGGCTATGTCATTGGTGCAGACATGGTCCCCACAGTTTCAAATGTGACGCCATGCAGTTCTCTCTTGGATTCTGAGAGGGGGTGCTGCCATCAAGCCATTACCACTGCTGCTCCTGAAAACTCCACGCCTCTTGGCTATGCCATGCCGAGAAATGGATTCCAGTTGGAGTCCCTACCTTATGTCACCCTCTTCCAAATGAAAGACCCAAGCATCCCACGAAGGCTTGATCACCTAGGCCACATCCTAACAGCTAAAGAGGCTGGAAAGTGGAGTGAGCATCTATGTCAGAGTGGTGCACGGATTGGCTCAACTACAGTTAAGGTGCTTAGAAGATCCTGGATAGCAATAGATATGACATACATTCCCACATGCTCATGGCATAAATAATGTGCACAAACACTTTACACATGATACAAACCCCATTTTTGCAAAGCAAATTACATATACATGCAGAGAAATAAAGAAGACTCTAAAGAATAAAACCGAAAACAATAATATTGGATCCAGGGGAGACTAGCAGGTAGAGTTTGGCTTATTATTATTATTATTATTATTATTATTATAATTAATTTGTTTTGTTTTGAGAGCGAGAGAGAGGGAAGGGGAAGAGCAGGGGGAGAGGGAGAGAGAGAATCCCAAGCAGGTTCCACGCCAGTGTGGAGCTGACATGGGGCTCGATCTCAGGACTGTGAGATCATGACCTGAGCTGAAATCAAGAGTCAGACGCTTAACAAGCTGAGCTGCTCAGACATTCTGGAGTTTGGCTCATTTTTTATATCATGTTCATACATCTCTGTTTTTTAAATTCTCCACCGTATGTATATACTAATGTTATCAAAAAATAAGAGAAGGAAACAGAACTTGGTACCTTCACAGCCAATGTGACACAATGTTTGATTTAGAATTAAAAGGAAAAAGGGTGCCTGAGTGGCTCAGTCAGTTATTTTGACTCTTGATTTCCTCTCAGGTCATGATCTCTTGCTGTTTTGGAGATCAAGCTTCGTATTGGGCCCTGTACTGACAGCACAGAGCCTGCCTGGGATATATTCATTCTCTCTCTCTCTCTCTCTCTCTCCCTCTCCCTCTCCCCCGCCCCTCCCCCACTTTCTCTCTCTTTCTCTCTCTCAAAATAAATAAATAAAGTTTAAAAAGAAAGGAATCATAGAAAATTTAAAATTCAAGACCCTCTTTCTTCAAGAGAAAACTGAAGACAAGTGAGGACAAAGAGGCTTATTACAAGGGCATGCATGCAGAGGACAGCGAAGTCAGGCCAGAAACCCATATTTATTGTATGTTTTTTTCTTTTTTGAACATTTGATCATGAGGGGAAAACATGAACAGAACCCCCACTACCACAAATTTAGGCAGTCGAGTTTCCCACATTTGGGGAAATCGCAGGGGTCAGCACATCTGGATTGCACTAGATAAGCCTCCCTCCTGGGAAAACCACCTTCATGGTCATGATATCTCCCTGTGCTCAGGCACTGAACTGCTTCCATGAAAACTCTCTACTCTTCCTCCATATTTACTATATTTTAAGACCAGTTATTTTTCTGTTTCATCTTGGGTATTTGTGTTTAATCTGTGACAATTGGACAATGTGATACAGGTGATTTATTTTAAACTTTATGGCTAATGGATGTGTAATTCTGGTTACATGAGACTTTCCAGTTATTCAGAGTTTTGTCACGGGAGTCCTTGTTGGATGGAGAAGGGAACGAGGTATCCACTAACCCAGTCTGTCTCTTGTCAGTAAGAGGGACTTTTGGTTGCCTTTTTGATTCATTTTTTGCAGTAGTGGGATGTAGGCTCACAACACTAATGCCCCTTTGAAAAGGCCTTTGGGATATCTGTATGAAAGTAACATGAGCATGGAGTTGCTCCAAATCAAGTCAGGATGCTTGCTTTCTTATCAAGATGAGATTAATTTACTGTGAGAATTGCATAGAAAGAACATTTCTTTTGAGTTGTATAACATATCAAAATTACTGTGTCTTGGGAAGAGAAATCTTTGCATGAAGGACAATGTTGGGAGTAGTAAGGAGAGATGAACAAGGCAGTCACCTGGTTCTGGGTGACAATGAGCATCCTAATGGCTGCAGCCATTGTCACATCACTAGTCCCAGCAGAAGCCCAGTGTCTAAATTGTAATATAGGGCTCAGTGAAAGCTAATTCAGTGAAGATATAGATGTAGGTTATCTTTATATTTCATCTTTATAATAATTATGGCCTCTTATCCAATGCCTGCTATTTTCTGGGCATTTTGTCAGGTACCTTACATATCTTATTTCTGTTTTGAATGCTTTTTGGAGAACAATTTAGAGACCGATTACAAGCTTATGATGCATCTGTTCAGTTCACAATGATTCTCCATCTGGAAAGCCCGTCTCCAACCTGATCTACAATCCTCTCAACAGTCACTTTTGTAATACATGACCCTGTCTTCTGGTCACTGCAAATTGGGCCAGGATGGACATCTTACTGAAACCAGGACATTTAGATTCTCTCTTCCATGAATTTGCAAATGAAGTTAAGATTCAGAGTCTGTTAGTCTGGAGGTGGTTGGAAGAGTAATATGCAAACTCCAGAATTGTGATTCTCTAGGAAAAAAGAATGGAGTATAAAGCAGGTGCAGAGAAGGAGGAAGAGATCAAAGATAGAGTCTTGACATTTATTCCCTGTATCTGTTTTTACTTAAAACCTAGCTTTAAATCCCTGAATTCTAAAGCTGTCCTCTCTTTGCTTAAACTAGGTAGAATTGATTTTTGAAAGTTAGAAAAGTTTTAATCTAGAATCTTGGCCATTATGGGTATAAATATATATGTATGCATACATACATACCTACATCCATAAAAACATTATTTCAGCCTCATGGCACATCCCAGAGTGAGTATTATCATCCTCATTTCATGGGTGAGGATACAGGCTCAGAGAGTGGAAGCAGTCTTCCCAGTGTAACCTTAGAATAGTTAGAGTTGGTATTTGATCTGAAGTTGGAATAGCTTAAAATCCTCTGATCTTACTATATTATGTATGTATACATACATGTATATACATATACATGTGTAATATGTACATATACATACATGTATATGTATACATATACATATATGTACATATATAATGTGTGTATTATATACATATACGTACATATATGTACATATGTAATATGTACATATACATATATGTATATGTATAATATGTACATATACATATATGTATATGTATACATATATACATATATGTATATACATATACATGTGTAATATGTACATATAATATACATACATGTATCTATGTATATTATGCCCCATGTAGATATATTCATTCTTTTAGCAGGCATTTATGGATGTCCTTTTAAGTCCAAGGCACTATGTTTCTAGAATTCCACCAGGGTTGCCAAGTAGTTGTAGATATTTACGTGGCGTTACATCTGTATGTGTCCATGTAGACTGCTAAAGGCCAGCTACTCAGCTCAAGGTTAAGGAATAGTTTTTGAGACTCATTATCCATACATTATGCTCTCAGTAAAGATAACATTAAGGAGAGATCAGCTTCCAAAAGACAGAGGAGGTGTCATGGGCTTTTGGTATTGCTAAAAGCTTTCAATTATAAGCACTTTACTGAGCTGCTGTGTGTATTTTAACTGGATCAGATGCCACCTGGTATGATTTTGTCCCTGGCCTTCAGACAGAATGTGGCTGGGATTGCCAGTGGACTGGTAATGAGCACCTGTTTTTAGAGTTGTTGTTGTTGTTTTAATGGTGCCCTGAAGATTTCATGATATGAGAGTCCAATAATGTCTCAAACTTACTATTAAACAAAGAAGTCATGTAACTTTCCCAATGTCATAGAACTAGTTTGTCACAGATACGGGGCTTCTGCTAAGAATACACAGCCAACAGAAATCATTTAAAATAATTTACATTATTTTTCTTTTTATTCCTCCAGATAACCACACATGTTGATTAGATTCATGCATATCCATTATGCATTCTACCCTCACAGTCTGTCTTTCTCTGAATTAATGAAACATAAAATGGGAAAATTATAGGTTTTATAGTTAGAATCTATAGTGCTTAGAGTACAGTATAAAAACCTCTTTATTAATTTCATGCATTCTAGTCTATTATAAAATTCTCCCTTTTTATATTAAAACTTAAAATTTCTCTAAATTAAAAGGCACAATCGTTAATGTCATTATATTCTTACAAATGACATGAGTCATATGTCTTATATGAGTCAAATGTCTTATATGTCTTATATGTCTTATATGACATAGCACCTCAGTTTTTATAAAATTTATGCCTTCTATGTATGGTAATATACAAAATAGGCAAGAACAATATGGTTGATAACTCTGGAAGTGGAAATTATTCAGGTTTGCTAATGCCCAAAAGAGCTAGACATTATCTTAATAATAATAATAATGATGATAATAATTAGAACAACATTAACAGCTGTTACAGAATATTTACTTTAACCCAGGCAATGTTCTGAGTACTTTACACTCATCAATTCTGTCTTCACAACTGCCTGTGAGTTGGGAATATTAGTATCCCATTTTACAGATGAGGAGAATGAAGCAGAGATTTTATTTGGTCCTGGCACCCCTGAGCTATTTTCTAGGTAGAAAAGAGATTTGTCCTGTCCTTGGTCTTAAAATTCAGTGCACGTGTATATAATACCTAAATGGTTAAACAGTTTCTCCTTATCTGACTGCAACTCTACTTGGGTTGGGTTGTTTTCTCCCTCTTTTTTTTTTTTCTCAGTGAACTCCTACTGAAATTTTAAAGCTTCTAAAAATTCACTCCTTTTTAAAGTTTATTTTCTAAGAAACTTTCATTTTTTCTTCATTCATAGTCCCTTGACTTTTTTTTTTTCCTTCAAAATCTGCTATTCTACTTTGGAACATCATTGACTTCCTAACCAATACAAAGGATAAGTTTTATTTATTAAGTTATTAATCCCTTTGTGAAACTTGACACTCTTAATGATTAAGAGACTTAATGACTCCCAGAGTTCTTGAAACTTTTCCCCCTTGGACCTTCAATGCACCATCCTCCACAGTGCCTACTTTTGGTTTTCTAATCATTCCAGCTCAGTCTTCATTGTGTGTACTTATTAAATGATGCAAGCCCATGGCCTAGATCCTAAAACAAGATCCACCATCCAGAATGACAGTTGGCATAACAAAGGATCGCAGTAAATGTTAACTGAATAATTTACTATTATGAAACTTAACCCATGCCTATGGTTTCAACTATGAAACTAGCAAATGTGCAAAACAGAGCTCTTAAGCTTAGGAATGTCTGATGGCCTTCTAATGTCAGGCTTACTGTTACTATGTTTCTCTCACTCTTTTTTATCTGTATTGTTCCTTCTTTTACTGACTCTTTTCTCTTACACACACACACACACACACACACACCCAGAGACACTGATGTCTTTGGGGTATCGGGTATTGGGCTAGATGTTGTGTCTGTGGTGGTGCCTTCCTGACACTTATTATGTGGATAATGATACCAGCTCTTTATACTGTTTCTCTGTCTTTTTTCCTTTACCCTCCATTTCATTTTTCACATTCATGCTGGAGTATTTTTTGGAAAATATCTGTAGCTATCAGTACTTAAAAATCTTTTGATGGTTCCACATTGATTTACAACAGAGTTCCCACACCTTTGATAGCTCAGAAGGCCCTTTACGATTTCATCCCTGCCTACATACCTAGCCCCAGTTCCTCCATTTTTCATTCTGTCCTATACTTTAGACAGGGCAAGGTCTTCGGTATTCCCTAGTTATGGTTTTGTTCATCTGGGTGTCTTTATACATATCATCTAGTTGGGGTTTGGTGGGGTAATGAGGTGATCAATACGTAACACTCTTCTTATCTGGCTTAGAGTTAATTGAGGGGTTAACACGGAGTAAGATTAGGTAGAGAGTAAAATGACGCCTTCATCTTGAACATATTTATATATTAGAGTTGCAGTTTGTATTGTTTGGCAAGCGGGTCTCTCTAAATCCTAGAATAAACAGTCTTATAATGTCTTCCAATCAGAGACAGGACAGGCAGATTTTAGACCGCTGTGGTCTAAATCTTAGTCACATCTTAGTGATGTGGAAATGGAGCTCCTCCAAACTCTAAATAGTTTTTAGTGACTAATGAATATATGTCATATGTAAGCTGAAGTCGTCAGGGTTTTTTTTCAATTTTAAGTGGAAAACAAAAGCACCTCACTTTGCCTTACACCAAACAGTGGAGCTGATTAGCTCACATAACTGAAAAGCATGGCAGTTGAATTTTTTGGAGCGTGGTTGAGTCCAGGGACTCCACGTCACGCCACTTAATCTGTCTTCATCTTTGCTTTCCTCTCTCTTGATTCAAGTCTTGGGCAGGCTCTTTCCTTGCTGTGCTATGATGATATTAAGATGGCCATCAGCATCTGGCAACTATCTTACAGGCTCATCTATCCCAGTGAAAAGAGAGCTCGACTTTCTGGATAATTCTAGCAAAAGGCTGGAATAAATGCCATTAGGTAACTTAAACCTATGAAGTAAAATAATGTCCGTTTTTGGCTAGGCTTCCATAACTGTGGTTAAAGTCAGGGTAATCTGAAGGACTGAGATGGAGAAGGAATGTTTCACCAAAGGGATATCAGAGTGTTGTTCCAGAAGAAAGAGGATCTGTTTTGGCCAGGTGGAAACCATAAATGTCTACACAGGCATGCATAGTTCCATAGGTGAGTGGAATGATGAACCAAGGTAGACAGGTTGTTTAGCATCAGTGACACCAAGTCTAGGTAAAACAGTCTTTTGTAGATTATGCTTATTGTTAAATTCTACTTCTCCATGATTCTCTTGCAGACAGCCAGGGGACCGTACTCATTTTTTGTTAAGCTGGAAATCAGACTTTCCTGAAATAGGTGAATTGGGAAATCTCTTTGCTATACAGAAAATATTGTTGCTGTGACAATTGTTGCAGAAGAAGCCTGTTGGAAATGAGTTGGGAAGTCTCTGCTGTCAAATAAAAAGAGGGTGCATGCAGCTCTGAGTTTTTTCTATTCTAGTGTCTCCCAGAATCACACACGCACACACAAGCCTGCACACATGAACAGACACACACGTAAACACAAGCACACTCTAAAAGGATAAGTCATCATCTCACCCAAAAAATGATAAAACACAAAATAAACATGCCAGCTTCCATCCAACGGAAATAAAACTACTTCCGAAATTTCAACCTAATGGTATGTGTCAGATTGTATTGAGTCACTTTGAGAGAAAAATTGCAGTATTATTCATTCGGATTTAAAATATCGTATTTGGATGTCTCCATGGTATGTGATGCTCAGCGAAAACGGACGCTTTATGGGCTGCCACGCACCGGGCAGGAGGGCGTGTGGTCTGCTTTGCTAAGGGACTTGCTTGTGCTCATTCTAACTAACATGGCCTAATTTTATTTTCCTTACTGTCTCTGTCTCGTGTTTTTTTTTCCTTTTTTTCATGTTGGAAAAATACAATAGAATTGTCTTCTCAGCATGGGGATATCTGCATGTGTTAAAATTACATTTTCTATTTTAAACTCACTCCCTTTTTAATTTAAAAGGACTTGTCAGAACATGCAGTCTTCTTTCCCCCCTCCTAGAGAATGGAGGGTACACAAACCTGAGATCTCAAAAGAGGCGAAAAGCAACTTTTAGGGTAAACAAACCAACAAAAACAAAACAAAACATGGGACATTCTGGTTGATTCTATCTTACCTAAATTCCCTCATAGAATTTGACGTGAAGAAGCTCCACACAGAGGAGTGACAGGAAGGTTATGCATTTTAGAAGAAGAATCTCCTTGTGTAGAAATTAGTAGGCAAGCTATCAACTTTCTTTTACCTCAGCTTTCTAGAAGACATTGAAGTGAAAGTTCTCATATTAATACCTATACACAGGTATATTCTATGAAATATAATGACAGTAACATTGAGAACCTTATTTGTGGGAGATGATGTGTACACACACACATAAACACATTTCCCAACTCAACCTCATAGTGTGATTTATTTAAGGTGTTCTCCCCCTCAAAATTAATAAACGACTTACCATCTATGACCTTTGATTGGATTATTAGCTCCATTTTATAGATCAGAAAACTCATGTTGATTTAAGGCACCGTGATGAATTCTGTGGTACATCTTTCGAGAGCATATGCCCATATTCCTAGTTGGCTGAAATGTTGACTGCCGAGGATCACAGCTGAGTTCCACTTGGGGAATTTCCTCTACCAAAGAAAGCTTACTTGGGGTGCCTGGGTGGCTCACTTGGTTAAGCATCTGACTTTTTTTTTTAATGTTTTATTTATATTTGAGAGAGAAAGAGAGACAGTGTGAGCGGGGGAGGGACAGAGAGAGGCAGAGACAAAATCTGAAGCAGGCTCCAGGCTCTGAGCTGTCAGCACAGAGCCCAATTTGGGACTCAAAGCCAGGAGCCCTGAGATCATGACCTGAGCCGAAGTCTAACGCTTAACTGACTGAGGGACCCAGGTGCCCTAATTAAGGGTCGGACTCTTGAATCAGCTCAGGTCATGATCTCATGTTTTGTGAATTCAAGCCCCACTTTGGGCTCCATGCTGATAGTGTGGAACCTGCTTGGGATTCTCTGCATCTCTTTCCCTCTCTACCCCTACTTCACTCATGCATGTGTGTTCTCTCTCTCTAAATAAACTTAAAAGCAAAGAAAGCTTACTTTCCATGGTATACACAAATCCCCAAGGGGAAATTCTCTTTCTCTGAGTAGTTGGTGGGTGAGTAGAAATGTCCACTCTTGCCTCAATTTGGGGCACCTCTGAAAGGCTGCCTTAGCTCCAGAATTCCCTGAGGGACTGGCAAGGCTTTTGTTGAAATCAAATTGCAGTTTGGTGTCTCCTTCTGACCAATCCTGTTTTCATCACCAGTGAGGGGTGTTGATCAAGAGTACTCCTTAATAAACCTTCATGCAAATCTTTCTCTTATGGTCTGTTTCTAGAAAGTGCAGTCTAAAAAAAAAAAAAAAAAAAAGAAAAGAAAAGAAACTGCAGTCTAAGGTAGGCACCCAGAACATGTGGCCATTAAATGTTAGATATTACATTATTTACCAGAGACACCTATGTTAACAGTATGAATTGTTCTACAGAGTCAATTAGGCAAAGGAAGAAATGTAAAGGCCTTTTTATGCTAACTCTTAATGCATTGCTTGATATTCAGAGCTATGTATGCATTATGCCTTATCAATTAATCTCTAGCCACCCTATCTGTGAGATATATGAATGTAGCATAAAGTCAGCCCTGCTCCAAATGCTGTTGGCTCACGGTAAGTAGGACCAGTGATGTTATTGGTCTTTTTCTCTTGTGTTATGCAATGTATAATAAGGGAATGTGTGGTCGTCAGTGCCTGAATGCCACTTTCAGTAATAGAAACGCCTTCTGGGGAAATAAGATTGGTGCCAGAACTCGAATATGGAAGCAAACTTGAAATTATTTCACTTCTATTTCAGAATGTTTTTTTTTTAAAAGGAAAAGGCAGCAAGACCATTTTGAGGGCCGCCAACCACACTGAGGCATTTGAATGAGAATCTCTCTATAGCTTTCTATAACCTACTAAATAGAAATCCAGGGTTCTTAGGTAGGTATCTCAGCCTCTGTTCAATCTAGTGCCAAATTACTTTCGTACATTATCACCTATAGTCCCCCTTCATGGGCACTCCATGTTTTTTGCCAAAGTGGACTGAGCTATTCCCTGAAGAAAAATAAAAACAAATATGTAAAATAAAATAAAAAATAAAATGTTCCATTCAAGATCGAGTAAGTCCACTCTATGCCATTCTTTCTTGCTGAGTACAACCCCCAAATTATAGAAAAAATAAAACAAAACAAAAAACTAACTGAACACTCTGAAAATTAAACAAAATCAGACAGAGGGGGAGGGGGGTCAAACACCGAAGAAACAGGGACACCTGGGTGGCTCAGGCAGTTAATCATCTGTCTCTTGATTTCGACTCAGGTCATGACCTCATGGTTTGTGGGTCCAAGCCCTGCATCAGGCTATGTGCTGACAGTGTGGAGTCTGCTTGGGATCCTCTCTCTCACCCTCTCTCTCTGCCCCTCCCCTGCTCATTCTCTCTCTCTGTCTCAAAATAAATAGACTAAAAAAAACAAAAACAAAACCCAGAAGAAACACCTTTAAAAGGGATAAGCCTCTCCCCCCCCCCCCCCCGCCATTTTTTCCCCTCATTTGGAGCTGTGCTAGTAGTGGAGGAAGCAGTAAAACTTTGAAAGAATCCCTTATTATCGGCCAGAGGCACAACAAAAGGAGTCTTCATATCTGAAGAATGTGAGTGTATGTCAGAGAGAAGGCATCTAGAGAATGAGATTCCTTAAATGCTGTGTCTGAACCTGCCCAAGTTCTGAGTCCCCACAGACCTTCATGTGCAGGAAGGATGCAAATTAGCTTAGAAAAGGTTTTGAAAACTAAATTGACATTGAAACTAGCACCTAGAGGAAGTAAGTAGAGGTTAAAGTTTGAAGCAAACTGTGTTGATTGCCTGCCAAAACAACTACAGCAAAAATCAATATTCTGTAGAGAATTTTAATAGGACCCAGTACCTATGAAACAATTTTCAGGTGTTCAGGATACAATCCAAAATGAATCAATATGCATAGAAGTGGAAAAATAGTAGAGGTTCTCAAGAAAAAGACTATCAATAGATGATACCCATGAGATGACTCAGATTTTGGAATTATCTGACAAAAACTTTAAAGAAGCTAACTATAACTATGCTTCATGACATAAAGGTAAACACACTGGAAATAAATGAAGAAATAGAAATTTTTGACAGAGAAATAGAAATGATAAAAAAAAGCAGGTGAACATTTTAGAACTAGAAATACAATACCTTAGATAAAAATTTCATCAAAAGGGCTTAAAAGCAGAATGGGGATGACAGAGTTAGACATTTACTATTGTCCCACTGAAGGGAAAATTGAAAGTTCAAAAATAAAGCAAGAAAATAGTAGCTATCTTGGCTAATATAGAAGACACTTTTCTCTGTGAATTCTATAAAATATAGATGGCTATTAAAAATTTTAGCAGTGTGTGGTAAATTTTTAAGCAGATGTACATGTATATATGACAAATATAATATGAAGAGGGAAGACTAAAAAGTGACCCAAGTGATTGTAAAACTTTACATTTTACTTGAAGTAGTAACATGTTAGCACTACATATATTGTGAAAAGATGTAGCCTCTAGAAAAACTACCAAAATAAGAACACAGTGAAATAGAACCAAAATTACAGTGGATAAATAAAAATTAAGCACAGAAGAAGATACATGAAAAAATGTACTATCCGTGATAAAAACTCTCAGAAAGATAGGAATAGAAAATGGCATACTCAACATGATGATGGTGAGCTGCAAAAAATGTACATAGTGAAGAATGAATGCTTGCCTCTAAGATCAGGAACAGGTCAAGGATATATGCTTTTATCATCCCAGTATTATACTGGAAGTTCTAACCATTGCAGTAAAACAAGAAAAAGAAATGAGAGACATTCAGACTGGAAAGGAAGGCATAAAATTATTTGTGTATGACATTATGATCTATATAACAAATCTTTACGACTATAAACATGCTCTTGGAACTAGTAAGTAAGCTTATTGAGGTTGCAGAACAAAATCAATATAAATATAAATTGTATTTCTATGTACCAGCAACAAATAACTAAAATAATAATTTTAAAAGAGTCACATTTCACCAAACAGCATGAAATAAGTATAGATCTGAAAAAATACATGTAAAATTTGTATGCTGAAGATTACAAAGCACTGATGTAAAATATCAAAGAAGTTTAAATATAAAGACATATCATAACTCGGTATTATTAAGATGTCATTTCTCCCTAAACTGATTCGATGAAATCCACCCCCCCCCCCAGAATTCTATCAGGATTTTTTTTTTTATAGAAATCAACAAGCTGATTCTTAAGTGTATTTGTAAAGTCAAAGGAATTAGAGTAGCCAAAAATCTTCTGAAAATTAAAAAACAATGCTGTAGTAGTCACATTAAATGATTTTAAAGCTTATTAGAAAACTATAGTAATCATAACTGTTGTTTTCATGGGAGGATGGATACATAGAACAACATGGCCAATTTATTTCTGATAAACTTGCTAGGATCATTCAAATTAGGTTAATCTTTTCAACAAATTGTACTAGAAAAGTTAGACATCTATATGTGAAAAAAATAATTCCAACCCATATTTCAGATCTTTTACAATAATTAACTCAAAATGAGTAATACCTCTAGCTACAAAAACTAAAATTATAAAACTTTCTTCAAGAAAACAGGAAAAAATCTTTGCAACCATAGATTTCACAAGGAATTCTTAGGTCACCAAAATCACTGCCTCTAAAAGAAAAAGAAAAGGATAAATCAAATCTATTAAATGAAAACTTAAGTTCTGGGAAAGATAACATTAAGAAAATGAAATGACAAGCCACAGAGTGGGAGAAAATGTTTTTTAAATTACATGTCTGAACAAAGAATTTGTATCTAAAATATGTAAAGAATTCTTAAGAACGTAATAAGAAAACAATCCAATTAAAAAATAAGGGCAGAGGAACTATATAAACACTTCCCTAGAGAAGATATTCTTTGACTAACAAGCATATTTGAAGATGCCCAGCATGATTATTAGATGTATTAGTATCGTAGATCTTCCATAACAAGTTGTCATAAACTAGGTGGCTTAAAACAATAGAAATGTATTCTCTCAGAATTCTGTAGGCAAGAAGTACAAAATCAAGGAGTCAACAGGACTATGCTCCCAGTGAAGGGTTTAGATAAGAATGTTTTCTTGCATTTTATGATCCTCTAATAGCATCTTACGATTGCCAGTAATCCTTGTGATAATAATAATAATAGTAATTATAACCATCATCATCATCATCTTGAAAAAAAATTGATAGTACCATGTTTTAACGTGGATGCCGAGAAAGCCAAAACTCCTGCACATCTGCTGGTGATAATACAAAATGGTTTAGCTTGTTTGGAAGAGAGTTTGATGGTGTTTCATATAGGTGAAAAGATACGTATGCATCTATCTCACCTCTGCATACCCACAGAAATGAAAATTAAAGTTCGCACAAAAACCTCTACTCAAATGTTGAATAGTGGCATTATTCATAATTTCCTAAAATTGGAGACAATCCAAATGATGTACTAGTGGTTAGTGGGTAAAATCTATGATGCATTTATATAATGGAATATTATTCCGCAGTATTATTGATATACACGATCATAGGCTGAAATTCAAACACATTATGCTAAGTGAAATACCAAATTTGAAAGACCACATACTGTCTAACTCCGTCTTTATGGTATTATGGAGAATAAAATCATAAGAAATAGCAACAGAAATCAAGTCAGCAGTTGTCAGGGATGAGGTTGGTTGGAAGTGTAGACCACAAAGAGGCCAGGAGGACATTGGTGTGATTCAGCAGGTGTACATCTTTATTGTGGTGGCATTTTCTCTATGCATTCATTAAAATTTATAGAAACATACACCAAACTAGGGAATTTTACAGTATGTAAATAAATACAATCCAGCAAATAGAAAGCTGATGCCTGATATTTTTTGTGGTATGTATTGGGACATAATAAATGTTAGTTCCTTTCTTCTCCCATGCATAAAGGACATCTCCTATTGCTATTTTATTTGTTGGCTACTTTTACATATTCATAGTTTCCTTTTTCTCCACACCCCCCCCCACCCCCCATAGAATGTCTCCCTCTCTTGGCAATTTGGTAAATAATTTCATTAGGACTTTTTTTCTGTGTCTCAGTTACATTCTTTCCTGCTTTATCGTAAGCTAAATATGATCTTGTTTGGCCTTCCACCTGTGCTGCTGTCATAACTGAAGATGTCTTGTAACCTAGAAGTCAATTGGTGACTTTTCGTCCCCTGAAATTTATTTAAGAGGCTCTTTTCTGTCCTAATTTCAAGTTCCATGAAACTCCAAAACCATATCATTTCCCAAGGGCTTATATCCTTGATATCCTTGTGTTCACCAAGCTCCTACTACCACTGGAGCTATTCTGTCTTGAGATAGAAAGTTGAGCCCCCCTTTTATTTGATCTCTTCTTTGTGTTCTGGCAAAAATCACTCACATGAAGCATCTCTCAGTCAAGCACACTAAAGATTTGTAAGAAGGAATATTCAGAACATCAACTGCACATTATTCACTCTAGTGCTTGATATGGTGGCCCATATCTGAGGTAAACCACAGCCACCCACAAATATCCTGGTTTCTATCTCTTCTGTACTTTCAAAGCCCATCATCTCTTCTTTCTTCCCACATCTCTCAGGAGCATAATCAGTTTCTTTTCTGGTCTCATAAACTGTAGTTTCTCCACTAAGTTTCGCTTTCTTGGTTCCATTGGTACCCACGTCTTTAGCTTTTTCTCTTATACCCTGAGCAGCTTCTCAAGATACGTTCTCCAAGTCAGGTCCTCCCTAGGAGGGAATTCTGTTGGAAGATGTTTTGATAATATGTTCTCTTTGTTCCAATCTAGTGAAGCACCTATTACCAAATTGTAAACATTTATCTTCATGTCCATTTTTCTCGCTATCCATGAAATCATCAAAGGTGGGTTTCATCCTCGTCCCTCTCTTGCCCCAAAACTTACCACAGTGGTACATGGTAAATATTCAAAAAGGAAATTAAAGCATCTTAGCCCATCCAGGATGCTATAAGAAAATACCATAGACTGAGTGGAGTACTGCAGAATAATAGAAAAGTTATATTGGTCTTTATCTGGAGTTACTGCACAGAGCTCCTAAAGCTGTTGGGATTTCCTAATATTTTATTATTCTAACATTTCATCTTTGTTCTAATATTTCATCTTTGTTCTAATACTTCATCTTTGACCTTGGGTCCTCACACAGAGCTCCTTTGGTATTACCTGAGTGATGAGTGTTTTTTGTTATAATGAGGCATCTCCCAGTGGGCCCCCAGATAGGAGCTGGCCACCAGAAAGTTCAAGCCCTGAATAGAAGCTTGAAACTTTGAGCCCCACCCATCCCATTGTCTGGCGAGAGGAGAGGGTCTAGAAATGCAGTAATAATTGATCATGCCTACATGATGAAGTCTCCATAGGAATCCCAATTGTATGGGGTTTGAATCGCTTCCAGGTTGACGAATAGGTAGAGGTGGTGAGGTGGCATGCCTTTGCAGGGCATGGAAGCTCCACACCTCTTCTCATGTACCTTTGACTCTAAGGTTACCTTTGACTCTGTTTCTGAGTTATATCTTTTTAAAATAAACAGGTGATGTAGTAAGTAAACGGTTTCTCTGAGTTCTATGAGCCACTCTAGCAAATGCTGAGAATGAGGTACTAGGAACCTATGGTTTATAGCCAGTGGGTCAGAAGCAGAAGTAACAACCTGGACTTATGATTGTCATCTGAAGCGTGTGGGGGGCATTCTTGTACAACTGAGACTTAACTTGTGAGATCTAATGTAACTCCAGGTAGGTCATGTCAGAATGGAGTTAAATTGTAGGATACCCAGTTGGTGTTGCATAATGGCTTGATGTGTGGCAAATCCCCTGTGTGGGTGACCAGAAATATCAGAAGTGCAGTCTTATGTGTGAGTTGTAAAGGAGAAACACACAGGAGTGTTTTTTCTTTTATATTTATGAACAACAAACATTAATTTGTTAGGTTTTGTAGGTCAGAAAGTTCAAGATCAAGGTATCAGCAGACTCAGTGTCTGGTGAATAATCACTTCCTGGTTCACAGATGACTATTTTCCTGGTGTCTTCACATGGTGGAAGGGGTCAGGGAGCTACTTATGGCTTTTTGTTGCAAGCATACTGATCCCATTCATGAGGGGTCCTCATGACTTAATGACCCTCATGACCTAATCATCTCCCAAAGACCTCACCTCTAAATACTATTAGATGAGGAATTAGGATTTCAACAATTGAATTTGGGAGGTGTCCACAAACAGCCTATGGGAGAAAGAATAGCCAGGCTTTTTTTTTTTGCACCATATTTATACTATTCCCTAAATCTGTAACATTATCCCTACTGTTTCTATCTCATTGAAGTTCCTGCATCCCATACTTGTACAACTATGGTACCTTTCCTTACCTTTCCAGATCTTTTTCCTCTGGGCTCTGAATTTTACTTTTTCTCTTTTCCACTTCTTCAATGAAAGCAAGAGTTGTATTTAGCATACTTATATAAAGTTCTCCAGTATATTATCCCTGATGAGAAGTTAATAAATGCATTCATATATTCAACCAGTATTTAATGAGTGCTTACAACTTGCCAATCCTATTCTAGCAGCTGGACGTATAACAGGGACTCAAATAAAGAAAAGGTACCCCCTACCCCCCTGAAGAGTTTATATTCTAGTGGCGAGAATCCCAGAATAAGCATAAAACAAATACACATAGAACATGTAATTTGGTAATAGGAAATTTGAAGATAGAGTAGGTTTAGGGGATAGAGATGTATGCATGCATGGTGAGGGAGGGCCACATAGGAGGAGGAATTGTCATTTTATGTAGATTGTTGGGCAAAATATGGTAAGATAAAGGTTAAATAGAAACAGAAGTGATATAGAGAGAGGGCCATGCAGATATATGGGGAATAAAGCATTCTAGCATTTCACACATCTTGAGATGAGCATCTTATAGTTCACGAAGCAGAAAATGAAGGGGAGCGTGTTAATACAGTTGGAGAGAAATGTTTCAAAGTACCACATATTCATCTTCATGAAAATGCTATGGATAATTAAGGGGGAGACTTGAGAAGTAAGAGTGGGAAATAGACATTGTTTGGGAACACAAGGCAATGGCTTCTTTGAGTTCTGTTGAAACCCAGTAGGCTGACCTCTGCTAGAGCATAGCTGGGCATGGGACACCATGGAATGGCTCTCCTGAGTTCTCCACCTATAGAAGTATCCTGCCAGTTCCTGTCATATTGCCATCCATCTTTGTCTCAAAGACAATTTTAAGTGCAAAACATACCATTTAGGATTTGGTTTTTGTGAACGGGAAATACCAAAAGTTGTCAGGAGATTCGATTAGGGTGGGATCTTCTTGGGTTACAGAGAAACAATATTTGATTTCTTATTTAATCAAAATGACAATAAAAATTTTTCAAGTAGACATAGGAGGTAACATGACTATAAAAGACCTTAGTTTTTTTCAAAATTGAGAAGACTTGGTGATTTTAAATAATCAAGGGCAGGATAAAGTTAACATGAAAGTAAGGGAACTTTTTCTTATAAAACACAGAACTTTTGCCTCTGAGGCAGATTACTCAGAAGTTAAAGGAAAACCTTTTACAACCTCTTAGACCTATACTTGAAGAAAAATGTAAACAGAAACTCTTTTTTAAAATATTATAAAAAAACCATTATATAAACCTTACATAGAATTGATCAACAAATAAAATTCCATTTTCATGAACTTTCTACAATTTTCTATATCCAGGTTTTTTCTTAAGGTTTTTTTTCTTATTAAGGTTTTTTCTTAAACTTTCCTCTGTCTTATTCTGAAACAATCAGTCACTTAAGACAAATCTACTCTTTTTTATCTTAAAACCACATGGTTAAGAGTACATTTTCTCAGAATGGCCAAAATAAACACATTCATTAACAAGTACAAATATATAGAGCCTCTCTATACCATTAAATATATGTCTTACATCTCTCCATCTCTTAAATATAAGATAAAAATTATATAAATTTAAAACTATGATTTGTAACTAATGTTACAGTATTAAAAAATTATCTACTTATTTAATGAATAAGTTAATGAGCTCAATTTAGCAGCAGTCCAAATTTTAAATTACCTAAACATCTTGGAAATTATCTTCAAACTAAGAGATACCCCAAAATATTAGTGTTTAAATAAAGTTTGTTAGATTAATGATACAATTTGGTTAACGCCAGTCTATATTTTTCATAATCATATTTTATAAGAAATAATGGTAGCTCATGTGATCAGTAAACATGTTTAGAAAGAACCTACTAAAGCATAATAAAAACATGTACTTACCTCATACTGAAAACACCGATGACTCAAGATAAAATATGGTTCTTTGTATTAAACCAAAATTATTATAATAGTTTTACCTGTTGAAGCTTTACCTAAGAATATGAATATTTTTCTGAATTATAGAAATCTACACATACAGATAGGTACAGAGAGCTCATAGTTCTAATTCCAAAATTTTTGTAATGAGTCAAGCATAAACAAATGAATACAAAATATAAAATTCACAGATGCATTTCAAAGACCTGGTCTCTTTTCAGAGGGTATACATTCTTCACTTATTTAAACTCAAAGCAGACAAATAACCATAAAAGTAAAATAAACCAGAATCTCTGTTCTCTTTCATCCAACAGAGGTAAAAATCTCTATAAATCATGAATCCCTATATTGAGATCAACAGGTTGTTGATAGAAGTAGAAAAAGGTGTCATCCGGGAATGTTATGGGAGTCATGAGGAAGCATTGACTTGAGTCTGACCTCAGAATCAGGAGGGCGGTGTGGTCTTTTCAGAATTAGCCATTTCCCAGAACCTGAAAGGATGGGGGAGGTTTCGTAGCCATTGCTGCTTTCCAGAAGCACAGATTCAGCATTGTCACAGATCTTTTAAATAGGTGCTGTAATAGACCTTATATTCTGGATGAGGATACTGAGGCACAGAGAGGTTAAATAACTTACCCAAACTCACACAGCTGCCCAGTAGTAGAGGTGGGAAACAAACTCTTGAAGTCTCACACTGTGTGTTCCTGCTCTTTGCCAACTTATACACTTATCCTGTGTCCTAATAACTTCCCACAAGGTTAAAGACCTTTTCTTCCTAGTCTGTCACTCTGACCCCACAGAGTAAAGCTCAATAAATATTGGTTGATGAATAAACAATAGAAGAGAGAGTGAGCCATCAATTGTGAAAGAAGAGAGTGAGGCAGAAAATGAACACAGAGTGAAATGAAGAGAAAAGAGAAAAAAAGACATGAGCTATTTCCTTTTTTCTGCTCTTGGAGATGCATATTGTTCCTGCCTCCCCAAGATAGAAAGGGAAAAAGTCCTCACTTAAACCATTTTACCCCAATTGTCAATTCAGTCCCAGGAAAAACTTTAATCATTTAGAGACATAAATTAATTACTACTGAAAATGGAGAATGTAAGTAATGTGACATTGTTACTAATAAAAACTAGAGCATAGTGACCAAGCTGGACGTTGAACTACCTGTCTCCTATCAGTGACTGTTTGATGCAACTATTTCTTCCTTGGTTTGGGTCTCATGAAAGGCAAGCATTCTGTTGTATTTGTCTTTGTATCTCCAGCACTGTACATAGCTGCGGACACATAGTATATCCCTAATGAAATGTTAAATTGAATAGGAAAACAAGGCTTTGTGAAACTACCTCTCCTTTTCAAATAAGAGGAAAGGAGAATTAATTTCAGTTAATAGGATGTAAGTACAACCAAAACAGACCAATGGAATGACATATTTGTTATAACTTCCCTGCTAAAGTTTGCAGTGACTTGCAGTTTGGGGTCAGGATTTACATTTTATATTATAACCCACATAACACACAAATACACATATATGTATATAAAATAAAACTGAATACAGCCAATAAAATATTTTCATACTGTTGATCTCAGCTATTCTCCTAAAAACAAATTATTGTACACTGAACCAGAACAGAATTCAGAGAAAACTTTCAGCTAAGTTTTGACAAAACGAACAACAGAACTATTAAAATATTGGGTGTGTGGGTGGGTGTGTGTGTGTACATATATATATATACACACACACACACCCACCCACACACACATATATATATATATATGTATGTATTTATATACATACATACATATATAATGTTTATTTTTGAGAGAGACAGAGACAGTATGAGTGGGAGAGAGCAGAGAGAGAGGGAGACACAGAATCCAAAGCAGTCTCCAGGCTCTGAGCTGTCAGCACAGAACCTGATGTGGGGCTCGCACTCATGAACAATGACATCATTACCTGAGCTGAAGTTGGATGCTAAACCTACTGAGCCACCCAGGCGCCCCAATATTGGGTTTATTTTCATAATTAACATGTTTTTTGAAAAAAAGCTTCAAGTAACTGTTCAAATAACTATTCTTAGTTATTCTTGATACATTGGGATGCCCTAATTATTTCTTTTTTAAATTAAAAAAAAATGTTTTTAAATGTTTTTATTTTCGAGAGAGAGTGTGAGTGGGCAAGGGGCAGAGAGAGAGAGAGAGAGAGAGAGAGAGACATACACACACAGAATCTGAAGCAGGTTCCAGGCTCAGAGCTGTCAGCACAGAGCCTGATGTGGGGCTTGAATTCATGAACTGTGAGATCATGACTTTAGCTGAAGTCGGATGCTCAACTGACTGAGCCACTCAGGTGCCCCTCTTTTGTTTTATTTATTTATTTATTTAATTTATTTATTTAAATTCTTTTTTTTTTTTAATTTTTTTAAACGTTTTTTATTTATTTTTGAGACAGGGAGAGACAGAGCATGAACAGGGGAGGGTCAGAGAGATGGAGACACAAAATGCGAAACAGGCTCCAGGCTCTGAGCTGTCAGCACAGAGCCCGACGCGGGGCTCGAACTTACAGAGTGCGAGATCATGACCTGAGCCGAAGTCGGCTGCTTAACTGACTGAGCCACCCAGGCGCCCCTCTTTCGTTTTATTTAAAAACAATTTTTATAAATGTTTATTTTTGAGAGACAGAGTGTGAGCAGGAGGGGGTTGGGCAGAGAGAAAGGAAGACACAGAATCAGAAGCAGGCTCCAGCCTCTGAGCTGTCAGCCCAAAGCCAGATGTGGGGCTTGACCCTACAAGCCGTGAGATCATGACCTGAGCCAAAGTCAGATACTCAATGACTGAGCCACCCAGGTACCCCTAGTTATTTCTAATCCTGGTCCTTGTCCAGGCTATACACTATGGCACTACTTATTAGATAGTTCCCTCAGATTCCCTCAGATTAAGTTGAAAGTGCTTTAGGTTTATTCTTACAGTTTATTCAGCTTATTTCTATGTGAAAATTGCTCTCTTAATAAAATAGTTTGCATTTTATTTCTTGTCATAATATTAATAATATTTATAATGTCCTTTGGTAGTATTTGTAATGGTATTTATAAAGCTTTTGTATACATCATTATGTTTGATTCCTACCATAAGCCTGTGATACAAATAGTTAATTACAACCGTTTTGCTTTTGGTAAGGAAGTGTGTATGGTGGGAGGAGGGAGAGAAACAGAGCTCCTACTGTCTAATGTCTCACAGTTTCTAAGGCTTAGAGACATGACTCCTAGTTCAATGATCATATTAATATAATGACTTAGTTGGCTTGTACTCATACTTTTAAAAAGCTACAAAATTAACAAACCGGCTAGAACTATATTGTGGTGGCATAAAAATATATCTGTGACTTGAAGAGATGATGTTATTTGCAACAAACAGAGGCCTTGCTGTTTATATCTGTTTGGGGTGTGGGCTGGTGTGCATCTTCCCTCCAATTTTCTAAAAATTAAAACTGGAACTATATGAAAATCACATATTCTAATCTGTGACATTTTTCCTTATTCCTCTTCAGTCTGAAATGTTTCCCAGAAACAATGATGTCCTTCAAATTTCTTGGTCAAGTATAATCACAGATAATTCTAAATGCCTTATACTCCTCTATTAGGAATTAGTAACTAATATTTTGATGAGAAAAGTTTACACTTTTGGCTCTTAAGAATAATAAGGAAGTGGCAGCCACAACATCCAAGATTGACATTGAAGAATGTATTTTGGCAATAATCAGGTTTCAGGATTTAGTATTTAAATGGATCTTTTGGAATAAGCAGAGGAGAAACAATTGCCTAGCTAATTGGGACAAAGGAAAAGCAGATAAATGGTGTTCCAGATTCTTCCCCACAGCCACACCACTGGATGAATAAGGAAGTCACACAGAGGAGGCTTTTTCTCCTCATCATGACCAAAGTGCAGTTCTTTTGTGGTGACTAAGGACCTCATTTTACAAAAGGGTTACATCCCAATAAACCCCTCATAAATTGAGAACATTGTAAGTTGAAAATGCATTTAATACATTTTAACCTATAGAACATTACAGCTTAGCCTGGTGAGAACACTTACATTATGTACAGTTGGGCAAAATCCTCTAACATAAAGCCTGTCTATTTATGTATGTATGTCTGTATGTCTGTATTTATGTATTTATTTGGAGGAGGACGAGGAGGACGAGGAGGAGGAGGAGGAGAGAGAATGAGAATGAGAATCTCAAGCAGGCTCCGTGCAGTCAGTGTGAAGGCCATGCAGGGTTCAATCGCCCAAACCATAATATCATGACTTAAGCTGAAACCTTGAGTGGGATGTTTAATGAACTGAGCCACCCAGTTGCCCCACAAAACCTATTTTAAAATAAAGTGTTGACTATCTCATGTAATTTATGGAATACTGTACTGAAAGTGACAAACAGGATGGTTGTCAGTGCATTGATTGTTTACCATCATGGTCCTGGGGCTGACTAGGAGCTGTGGCTCCCTGTTGCCGAATGGCATCAGGACGATCAGGAGAGAGAGAATGCATATCACTGGCCCAGGAAAAAATTCAAATTCAAAATTTGAAGTATGGTTTCTACTGAACGTGTACCATGTTTGCATCTTTTTAAAATCAAAAAATTATAAGTTAAACCATTGTAAGTCAGAGACTGCTTGTACAGACTTTGAGTCACTCAAGCTATGGGGTCTTTTCACAAGTACTAGTTTGAAAGAGGTGGACAAAACAAATATAATTCACTTATTCTTCTAGAAACTGCTTTTTCAAAAATAATTTAAAAAAATTTTTAACGTTTATTATTGAGAGACAGAGAGACACAGAGCGTGAGCAGTGAAGGGGCAGAGAGAGGGGAGACACAGAATCTGAAGTAGGCTCCAGGCTCTGAGCTGTCAGCATAGAGCCCGATGCGGGGCTCAAACTCACAAACTGTGAGATCATGATCTGAGCCGAAGTCGGTCGCCTAACCAACTGAGCCATCCAGGCGCCACTAAAAATAATTAAAAAAATTTTTTGAATGTTTATTTATTTTTGAGAGAGCACACATGTGCGAGCACGAACGGGGGAGGGGCAGAGAGAGGGAGACAGAATCTGAAGCAGGCTCCAGGCTCGAGCTGTCAGCACAGAGCCCGATGCACAAGCCGTGAGATCATGATCTGAGCTGAAGTCGGATGCCCAACCGACTGAGCCACCCAGGTGCCCCTAAAAATAATTTTTTTAATGTTCATTTATATTTGAGAGACAGAGACAAAATGTGAATGAGGGAGGGGCATAGATAGATGGAGAGTGAATATGAAACAGGCTCTAGGCTCTGAGCTGTCCGCTCAGAACTCAACGTGGGGCTTGAACTCAAGATCCCTAAGATCATGTCCTGAGCTGAAGTCAGACCTTAACCGACTGAGCTACAAAGGCGACCCAAGAAACTGCTTTTTAAAAGTGTTTATTTATTTTTGAGAGAGAGACAGAGACACACTGCAAGTGGGAGAGGGAAACAGAATCCCAAGCAGGCTCGAGGCTGTGAGCTATCAGCACAGAGCCTGATGTGGGGCTCAGACTCACGAACTGTGAGATGACCTGAGCTGAGGTTGGATGCTTAACCAGCTGAGCCACCCAGGCGCCCCTGGAAAATGCTTTTGAAGGAGAATGACTGAGTGAGCATGATCAAGGTACCAAGGATCAGACTCTGTGGGTGGTCCTGCTTATATACAAGGGGAAAGAGTCTATACTTAACATAGGCAGGTGCAAGAGTTTGTGTATGAACGTGCACAGACACAATGCAACCTTCTTGAGTTACAAGAAAATATTTCCTTCCTAACAATTTTTTAAACCCTAAAGTTTAGTATTAGCATTTATATTTTTATCAGCCAATATGACAATGCTATTTGGATTATTAAGAAATGAGCTAGAAGCATAATTACATAAGTACTATCTTTTATGGAATATACTGAAATCGTTGTGATACTAATGACCAAAAGCTTGCTCCCCTACCCCAGTTGCCACAATGTCAATCAATGCTGCATTAGGATCTATGCTGAATTAGAAGGAAATTTAGGATAATCTCCAAGAAAATCAGACTCCCTGCTTATAATTATTATCCTTTAATGCTAAAACCCTGTGAAAAAAACCCCCAGGGCCTTGCTGAATATGGTGGGAGAGGCATTCATGAGGTTCATGATCTACTTTTGTTTCTTTGGCCACATTTCTAAATTAAATCAAATTAAATGGTTTGCTTGCCATGTTTCTTATGGTGAGGAAAAGCTACAAAAAGAAATCCTGTGGAAAGGAATACCAAGAAAAGGTTTGCATTATTCCCTCAGGCCTTAAAAGAACAGACTTAAGACAACCACCCAAAGCCTGGAGTGAGGTAAGGAGAGATATATCCATCATCAAGCAAGAAAGAAACATCATCTGAGAAGAATCTAAGGAGGAAAAGAAATCCGAAGACTAGAAAGTTATAAAAGATAGTCTGTACCTATGTAAAAGTTCCAAACTGTAGCATGATAATCAGTTTCCTGGATTGAAGTACATATAGTCCCCACCCCCCAACCTTGGGGAGAAGGAAAAGGAAAGATACCCAGATTGTAGTAGTTGGAGGAAGTTCTTAAAAAACAGCATTTTTGGGGCGCCTGAGTGGCTCAGTCGGTTAAGCATCCAACTTCAGCTCAGGTCACGATCTCATGGTCCGTGAGTTCGAGCCCCGCGTCGGGCTCTGGGCTGACAGCTCAGAGCCTGGAGCCTGCTTCCGATTCTGTGTCTCCCTCTCTCTCTGCCCCTCCCCCGTTCATGCTCTGTCTCTCTCTGTCTCAAAAATAAATAAACGTTAAAAAAAATTAAAAAAAAACAGCATTTTTGTCCTCCTTTACTGCTTAATTATTCCTTAGATCCACTGCGTCTTGGCTCATAGGTGTTTATTCTCATTGAAGCAGTTCAGTTTACAATAGAATCCTGAAACATTCTAATACTGCCTTCTTGTAGATGTTTACCTCCTAAAGAAATGTTTTATATCTTAAAAGTTAGAAATAGGTTTTTAAGTGTAGGTATTTGTTCTCCATGCTGGTGGAACTTTTCTTATACTAAGTCATCACTTTTATACTCTCTTTCTTTTGGAAAAAAGTAGGAGACCACTTTACCAGTTGGAATTTGAAAGAAGTAAAGGGAATTTGGAATATACAGGAGTATGCACTTAATACCTGATCTTCTATTCAACGTGCGATGCTTTCAAGCTGAATATAGTGAAAAGCAAATTTCTAGTTTCATCAGAGACATGACTATACAGATCACTTGGTAGAGGCCCTGGTCATCATAGCAATGTAACCAAATATTTCTGGCTCTCTGTTTTCCGTGAACATGGTAGAATGGTGCTTCTCCACCACTTCAGAGTTAGATGTGGTGATATAATTTGTTTTTATAAACAGAACATAAGTGGAGATAATATGTGTCACTTCTTGGCAGAAACTTTTGAAGACAGTGTGTTATTTGAACTATTTTCTTGCTCATTCAAAGGTGATTATGAAATTAGCTATCAAGTTGAAGTTTTGTCAGCTGAGACCTTGAATGATGACAATAAGATATGTCCTTTTGCCAACCTGTGAAGTGTATACTGTGTGAGCAAGGATTTTTGTGGTGTGGTTTGGTTGAATTTTGTTTATTTGTTACCACAATATAACCTAGCTACCCTGACTGATTATAACAGGAAAGAAGTTAAAGACTCTTCTCCACACAATACAACAAATATATTATAACGTAAAGTATGGACTTTGGGTGACAATGACATGTCACTGTAGGTTTATCAACTGTAACAAATGTACTACCACTCTGGTGAGGGATGTTGATAATGAGGAGGTTATACGTGTGTGTGGTGGGAGGTATGTGGGAAATCTCCATACTTTCCCCTCAATTTTGTCATGAACCTTCAATGGGTCTAAAAAAAAAAAAATCTTAAACAACATAAGCCTTCTCCAGTAGCCAGCATCATGTTAAGTTGATATCAAGTTCTTGAAAGTAATTGTAATTTCTCTAGGACAAAGTACTTGCTTTGGGCATCTGTCCATGATCAACAATAAACCATGTCAGTGACCTTTCATGTTTTGATTCTACATATCACATAGTAGAGACAAAAGTGTGTAAAAGAGTAAAAGACAAACTAGCTAATAATGAGTTTTTAGTTGATAGTATCAGCCTTGCTCCTGGTATAGGTCCTTTGTTTTTTTACTTCACTCTGCTTGGATTGTACTTCTGCCGGATCTTTGCATGACTGACTCTTCATCCTTCATATATCAGTTCACATGTCACTCTTAAGAGCCAATTTGTTGACAGCCTTATCAAAAATAGTCCCCTGTCACATCACTGTCATCTAACATCTTCTATTCACAGCTCTTAAGCCATGTAAGGTATTTCTACATGCGCTCGTTTATTGGTTTATTGGCTGTAAGATGCCAATAAAATAAAGGTTCCGTGATTACAAACATGTGGTCTATCAGGTTCATTATTGTGTTCCCAGTTCAAAGAACAGTGATTGGTATAAAATATGTTGTCACATAATTTTGTATTTACATGGGTAATGAGAGACATCTACTTCTGGCCAAACCACAGTAAGAGGGAAAGGATCTTCCTTCATCCTTTAAGCAACTAACAATCTGCACAAAATATTTGGAAGAATAGTTTCATTGGACACAGTTACCACCAGACAGTTATCCTTGAGGGCAGGAAAATCAATAATTTCTACCTGTTTTCTAGATTATTGCGTAGAGAGAGTTTCTAGGCCATACTGTGGGGAGGGGAACCCAAATGGGGCCTAGCAGTCTCCCTGAGTTGAAGAAGTAGAGGCTATCCCATCTGGCGTTCCCAGAGCAGAGTGCTAAAAGGATTGTACTACAGAGAGAAAGCACTGTATCTGCCAAAGGTCCATATTGGTCTTCAATTGAGAATTGATCAGAACATGTGGGTGAGGAGACTACCAATATCAGATCCACCTAAAAGAACAAGGGGATAAATCCCTAAGGCTCACATATGACCCAGAACATTTTATGTCCCCACCAAAGTGGGAAGAAAACCCATAGGCATGGCCTACCAGTTAAAGTATGCAGAAGGGCATTGCCTTGGTATTGGGGAAAAATTATCATTAGACTAAAGGTTCTAATCCTGCCTAAGAAGACTTAAAAGCAAGCAATGAAAAAACTCAAACTTCTTCCAAATAACTGTTCCAGAACAAATGTCAGGAGCAGTTGAAAAAAACAATAACAACATTATCTAGCAAGATAAAATTACAAATTCCTGACATACCATCAAAATTATGGCATAGGCATATAAACAGCGATCCACAATCTATAGTGAAGGGGAAACTGAATCAATTGGAACCAGTCTGAATTAGAAATACTTCAGGTGGAAGACTTGGAGGATAAGATGTTAACATATATTTTTGAATTATATTTTCTATTTTTAATTAAAAATAAGCATGTTAAGGAGAACCATGGAAGATAAAAAAAAAAAAAGACCCAAATTGAACTTCCATAAATGAAAACTATAATATCTTAGATGAAAGAATACTACATGGGATTAATAGTGTATTTGGTGCTACAGAAGAAAATATTTGTGTACATAAAGCTTTAGCAATAGAAACTAAGTGAACAAAAAAAAACCCTGAAAGACAAAGGGTGTTGGTGAGATATAGGACATCATCAAGTGACAAACTATTCATGTAAATTGGAATCATTAAAAGGGGTGGGGACAGAAAAGTATATGAAGAAATACTTAAAATTTTTCCAATTTTGATGGAAATCAGAGATTTACAGATTCAGGAAACTTAGTGAAACCTAAGCAGTAGAAATCTGAAGAAAACCACAACAAACTCCAAAAAAAATAAAGAATAAGATATTTATTAAATATATAGGAAGTGGGATAATATTGCTTAATGGTAGGCTAAACTTAAAGGTATATACTGTAAATTCTAAAGCAATTTCTCCCAAGAAAGAAAGAAAGAAAGAAAGAAAGAAAGAAAGAAAGAAAGAAAACATAACGAGTATATAAAATAAACCAAAAAGTAAGATAAAATGAAATTATTAAAAATATTAAATCCAAAAGAAGGTAGAAAAAGAAGTAAATGGAAAGAAAGAACAGATGAAATATGTAAAGCAGAAGTGGTAAGATAGATTTTAACCAAATCTTATTAATAATCCCAATAAATTTATTCATTTTTAAATTTTTTACAGTTTAAGAGAGACAGAATTGTTAATAATCTCAATAAATTGTTTTTTTACATTTTTAAGTTTATTTAAGAGAGACAGAGATGAGTAAGGGAGGGGCAGAGAGCGAGAGAGAGAGTCCCAAGCAGCCTCCATACCATCAGTGCAGAGCCCAAGGTGGGGCTCAAAGTCACAAAACCATGAGATCATGACCTGAGCTGAAAATGAGAGTTGGGTGCTTAACCAACTGAGCCACCCAGGTGCCCCAATAATCCCAATAAATTTAAATGGTTTAGGCATCCCTAATTAAAAGTCAGATATTATCAGATTAGGTGAGAAAGCAAGACACAAGTCTTATCTTGTGAAGAAGAAACCTGCATTAAATATAAAGACCTGAACAGGTTAGATGTAAAATGATGCAAAAGGATATATACTGCTAATACTAATCCAAAAAGCTGAAGTGGCTATGTTAATGCCAGATAAAATGGACTATATGAAAAAATAATACCAGGGGCAAAGAGGGTTATTGCATAGGGATAAAGAGTTAATTCGTCAGACAATATATTAAATCTTCAACATTTATATACGTAGGGACAGAGCTTTAAAATGCACAAAGCAAAACCAGATAAAATTGATAAATAAATCCACCATTACAGTGGAGAATTTCAATAGTAGAATAAGTAGACAGAAAATCACTCTATACAAACTGAATAACATTATCAAACAACTTGTTATAACTTTAGAGCACTTTACCCAACATCCTTACCCAACAACCACGGAATATGCACTGTTTCAAAGAGCACACAAACATTTACCATGCTAGGCCGTAAAGCAAGTTTGTAAGTTTAACAGGATTCAAATCAAACAAAAAATGTTCTCTGATCACAGTAAAATTAATTAATATTAGAAATCAATAACAGAAAGATATCTGGAAAATCTCCTAATATTTGTAAACCAAATAACACACATAAATAAACCATGAATTAAAGAAGAAACAAAAAGCAGAATTAAAAACAATTTTGAGTATAATGAAAATGAAACACACTTACCAGATTTTGTAGAATGCAACGTGAGAAGTTTTGAGAGGCAAATGCGTTGCAGTAAAAGCTTGAGTTAGAATAGGATGACTTCAAATCAGTGGCCTCACCTTCTCTTTTAAGTAGAAAAATAAGAGCAAATGAAACCCAAAGTAAAAAGAAGAAATAAAGAGCAGAAATCAGTGAAATTGAAAACAAAGATAGAAAATGAGTTGAACAAAGAACTGGGTTTTTGAAAGGATCAGTAAATGGATAAATTTATAGCCAGTCTGATTAAAAAAAAAAGTGAATGCACAAGTTTCCAATATGAGTAATGAGAGAGTGGGGATCACTATAGATCCAGATATTAAAAGGATAAAATGAATTATTATGAATTAGTAAATAGCTATTAAAGGAGTAGTTTAATTATACCACATTAAGAATCTACATACAGGCTACTGTTAGTTTATTTAAGGCTAAAGTAGAAAGGAAGAGCTGTGATCAAGGACATAATATGTTAAGTTTCTGGATTGTTACAGCATATTTTCATTAATAACAACAACAAAAAATTTCTAGTACCTGGGACTTGAAGAGACCTATGTTAGACTCTCTCTAGTGAACCAAAAGACAAAAAGATGTCCTTTGAAGATGTATGTCATGTATGTAAAATAATAAAGCATAAATGTTCAGTGATACGGAATAAATAAGTACTCTTTATATTGATGAGAGGGAGTGATTATAAAGGTCCAGGCAGACCTGTTGGAGAAATTGATCCAAATAGCTCAGCATTTATGCTAGAATTACCTAAGCTTGCAATTTCTGGGTGTAAATAAGAAAGCTAAATAATTTGAGAAACATAATAATGCCCAGACCTTAATAACTGGTTGAAACACTTTAAATAAAAAATCCAAGCTAATTTCAAGATGTAATGAATAAAAATTTAAAGAGATGGAATAATAGAATGTAATCTTTTAGGGTAATGAACTAATTCAGAACACTTGGATTACAGACAAACAAATTTTCCAATAAGCCAAGGAGGGATCAAATACTACATTAAGTTTCTGCTCTTATATTATGGCATATGATGCAGGGAACAAACAAAAGCATAGTGACATGCTGTAAGTAGGTTTCATTTAAAGGAAAAATAGACATCGAAGCTTTCACATAAGAATTCTCAGAGGAATTTGCTCATAGTGATGCTGTTTGGATCCTTTTATACTCACTATTGATTCCCCAAAAATAAAACACATCCAAATTAGAGTCATGCATTCATCTCTTGTTTATGGTAGCTATTGACTTATTATCCCAGGCCAATTCTGGGAATTTAGAATTTCCAATAATGTGGATTTAGGTGAATTTCCTCTCCTTCAATCCAAACATGAATTAGTTTAAAAGTTTGAAAGTTTAAAAGTCCCAGATTACCAGTTGTAATATTCTGGGATGCCTGGGTGGCTCAGTTGGTTGAACCTTTGACTTTGGCTCTGGTCATGACCTTGTGGTTTGTGGGTTTGAGCCCTGCATGGAGCTCTCTGCTGTCAGTGGGGAGCCCGCTTCAGCTCCTCTGTCCCCCTATCTCTTTGACTCTCCCCCACAAGTGCTCTCTCTTTTTCCAAAATGAACAAATATTTACAAAGAAAAAAAAGTTGAAGTATTCCAATACTAACATCTTCTTTAAAATTTTTTTTTTTAGTGTTTATTTTTTGAGAGAGAGAGACAGAGCATGAGCGGGGGAAGGGCAGAGAGAGAGGGAGACGCAGAATCTGAAGCAGGCTCCAGGCTCTGAACTGTCAGCACAGAGCTTGACGTGGGGTTCAAACCCATGAGCCTGAGAACATGACCTGAGGGGAAGTCGGGCGCTTACCTGACTGAGCCACCCAGATGCCCTAAATACTGACATCTTCTGAGAAAGAAGTCTTTTCTTGCAGTGTCAAGGGAAGAGTTCACAGGTACCCTCCTGTCCTGCAATTCAAACATACCATTTGTCATTTCCCCGTAATACACCACCTTTCAGGTTAGGACTAGGGACCATTGCTGGGACTGAGCTTTCTCAGAGTGAGGGAGGGCACAAATTGGAACAAATCAGACTTCAAAGAAACTTTTCTTCAACTTTAGTATAAATATCCAAGCTATTCTAGATTTTCAGGATGCTGTATGATGAGCAATGGGCACACAGTGAGCTGTTTAGTTTTATAACTCCTTTATTTTTTTTATCTGACACATTTCTTTAAGAGATCCAGAAAAATGTTCATGTAACTGATGCCCTGTGGTTGTTGGAGGAGGCCATTGGAGTGGCCTGCCTCTTTCTTCAGTCTCTCTTTTCCCTCTGTGTTCCTATTCGGAGGCCAGTTTGAGGTTTTAGGGGGGAAACTCCTGAGGATTTAAAAGAACAGGGTTCACATTCTGGGTATTCATTTTCTACCACAAATATTTATTGAATACATAATAACTGATAAAATTCAGTATCTCGATACCCATTTAAAAATGATCTGAGTTGTTGGGACGCCTGGGTGGCTCAGTCAGTTAAGTGTCCAACTTTGGTTCAGGTGATGATCTCACGGTTCGTGAGTTCGAACCCCGCATCAGGCTCTGTGCTGACAGCTCAGAGCCTGGAGCCTGCTTCAGATTCTGTCTCCCTTTGTCTCTTTCTGCCTCTCCCTGGATCTCACTGTCTCTCAAAAATTTTAATAAACATTAAAAAAATAAATGATCTGAGTTGCGATGCTACTGTGATGGAATGTGTCATGGAATTGCTGATTTAGGAACTATCCCCATTTCCTGGGGTCTTTTCTTGCATCGTTGAGCGTTTTCATGTTAGTGCTTGGTGGTACTGTTGGATTCATAGCAAGTCTTGATGGGAAGCAGTAAGCTGCTATCAGATTTTCTTTCAAATATTCTGTTTGAGTCAAAGTGATCTCAGACAATTAATCAAGAAAATGAGTCTCTGTTTTAGTGAGTCTAGGAGCACAGAGATACTTGCGAAAATGTATTTGTGTGTATAATAAACTTTAAAAAGGGGTCCAAAGTTACTCGACTTTAGTTTACAAAAACTATTTGTAAAAATAAATTTAAAAACAAACATCTCACTGTCAAAATAATTGATTAAATGATTCTACTTGTTTTACCTGTGGCTAGCAAAGACAGAGCTAACATGGTGAGAAACAAACATCTACTTTGTTTATAAGACCCATGTAGTACTTCTAAATCGCTTACTATGTGTCAGGAAATATGCCAAGCACATAATAAATATTAATTCATTCCATTCCTCACAATAATCCTATTAGGTATGGAATAATGTCCTGCTTGCAAGTGAAAGGAAAACAAGGAAGAGAAAGGGATAAGGGAGACAGCTGTGGAGGCTAACGGCTATAAGGAAGAACTGAAATTTGAACCCAGTTCTTCTGGACTCCAATGCCCAAACTTTTAACACTAACTTTTATTGGCATCTGAGCTAATTAAGACTAGGATTTGGTGCATACTAATAAATTGCATTTAACTAAATAAAGACAAAAATGATACATACGCTAGATTTTTAAAACCTTTGATGCTGTAACATAAGTGGGATTGTTGATCATTCTTGATTCTTTATGTATTTTGTCTATATGCTGTGTTTATGAATAATGTCCAACTCCCAAACGTGAATAATTACTTTAAAATTTTTTAATAGATATGATCAAGGTGAAACAGAGTTAGTGTTTTAGATGGAAACCTTAAACATTTTATATTGAATTTCATTGCCAAATTACTTTGTCCTACCTATCTGTTTTAAAGTTTAATCTAGTAGTTGCTGTATTACAAACAAGAAGATATTTAAATGATATATCTTATGGAATAAAAAATCACTGATATTCGTGGCATAGGATATTTTTTCTTTTTAATATCAATAACAGGTCATCTAGAATTTGTAAATTGGTGATTTGAGAGTGACATTTGGGGGAAATGCAAGTTTCCTTCCACATTCTTATTTGAACTTTTAAATTTCATAAAAATTTAGTATTTCAGAATTCATTTTATAAATTTGATTAAAATCTGCTTGTTAAATTAGATTAAATGTTTGCAGTTGTTGGTAGAATTCTTTTACCTATATCCTCTTTTGTGACATCTGCTGACAATTCCTGGTATTGCAGTGTTCCATAATTTGTCCTTATCTGCCTTCTCCAACTGTCCAGTACTTACATATTCAGATAATACCAATTTAAATCACCTGAAGGGACTTAGTGATTATACTTGACTAAAGAAGAGGTATTGTATTATGAGACCCAATCATAGAAATATGAGTCCTGTGGAGGCTGAGGAATTATTCACTTGGCATATTCTTATTTTTTTCTTTCATTGCTTGGTACTAAAACAGATATCATACATGTTTTCACCCTGAAAACCTCAAACTCCTTCCATGTAAGAATATTACATAGAGTAATATTTACTATTGACAGTTGTCAACCAATCCTTCTAAAGACATTGCCACTCAGACATTCTCCACAATATGATAGCTATGTGATAAAAACTGTACATTAGAATAAAACTGAAGGGGTAGACTCTAAATCCATATTGATAATGAATGAACTGTACCTAGATCCCTGCACACACCAGTGCATGGCTACAGAGCAGAACGCACGAGCAAACTTTTTATATTACCAAGAATCCATTTATCCACTGTCCCATCAGTCAAATTCAGATACTTGTTGCCAGTTCCAAGATTTATAGGCTGGAGCTGGTTTTTGAAATTGCTTTGTATTTCCATTTAACAACCAGGGCAGCAGCATGTTAAAATTTTGCCTTGGTCTCCTCAGAGCCTATTTATAAACCTAATTTGTCTCCCTGGACGTTTTTTTTTTTCCTCTCTCTTTCAAATGTCAGCTCTAGGCTTCTGGACTATTATCCCGCCCCCCCCCCCGTTTCCCCCCCACCCTGCTTATTTTTATTCCAAACATAATACTGTCATAGACCGTGCCATTGCAGGACAGTGATGATTCTGATGATCTAGTCCTTCCAGGCAGGTTACAAACAATCTTGTCTTCTGGCCGGAGATGGATTCACTGCCCTCCCTGCAGACACCCAGGCACACACACAGAGCACTGGGAAGTACACATTTACTGTATACTGCATGCCGACTGCCTTGAAGAAACTGTAGCTAACCACCTTATTAGTATTCTTGCCTCCACTGTGTCTCACTTGCAGCATCAGAGGGCTGAGCAAAATGCAGTGGAACAGGGACAGACACAGCTCTGGCAATCATCTCAATGCAGGCTGCCGAATGCTGGGGGTGGGGGAGGCAGCGCATCAAGATTAATAACCTTGCCATAATCCGGGGCACCCTGCAAGCAGACACCTCTGCTGATTGACCCGCTCCTGGCTTGATGAATCTGCCTGGGGGAGAGGGATCCGGCATCTACCTTGTCCTGGCCCCCCCCACCCCCTGATTTTGGATGTTCTTTTGATCCTACACCGATCTGGGAAGGTAACAGTGAGCCGAATTATCTGCAGCACACAGCAGCTATTGGAGGTTACTACTGACAGTTTTCATTACACTGGTGTGTGTGTGAGCGCGTGTGTTTGTGTGTGTTTGTGAGTGTGGGTGCCTGCTTTTTGTATGAGATGTGTGAGTGTCCGTGAATGTGTGTGCGTCTGTGTGACAACCAAAGCAGGTATATCGTACAGTAGGAGATTTCAACAGCGTGAAAATATTCTCTGGGCACTTGGACTCAGTCTGTAGCCCCCAGCCTTCACCATCCCCTTCCTCCCCCCACTCCCCCCCTTTCTCTTTTTGCCTTTGATGAGTTTTTGGCTTACTTTTTGGCGGAGTCTCTTGGACACGTTTTTTGCTGGTGCTGGAAGATCAGATAAATGGAACCTTTGAAAACTGATTATTTTTCCTCTATGTGACTTAAAAAAAAAAAAACAAAGAAGAAGAAAATAGAGTAGTGCAAGATAAGCTAGAGGATTTTAAATTTTCCTTGGTGAACTTTGAGGATCCGTAAAAGAAGGTAAGTCACGGGACTCCTTAGATCTTAGTCCTTGGTTTCTTGCAATGTTTGTGCTTTCCTGTTTGTTTTTGGAAATCCATATGCAGTTTATAAGTGCTTTTCAGAGCCTGTAATGCTCAGAAGAACTCAGTGTGTGGCATTTTGGGGCTATTTTCATGCCAAGGAGATTATTTCCATTTGTATAACCATCCCCCAGCCCTCTTCCTTTTATTTATTTAACATTTTCACAGTGAATTCTGCTTCTATGAAATTGGGGGGGGGGATCCAGCCTTCTCCCTCCCTGAAATACTCTCTAAATTTGAGGGGAAAAATGAGAATCACTAGTGGCAGAGGCTCTGAGTAAGAGGCAAAAGTGTGTCTGCTCAGAGACTGAGGGTGGGGGTTGGGGGTGTAATCTGGACTTTATGATAACTTAATAGTAGACTTTTTCCCCCCAAAGCCCTTATTTTTTTCTGGAATAGTTAAATCTGCTCTGGAGAGGAGCGAATGTGTGGAATACAGAGAAGCTGTTTCAACAGCTCTTAATTGGAACAAATGAGAACAAAGTGGAAATTGTTTAGTATTTTGAACCTCCTTTTTTGCACTGATTCTGTTGCGATTGTATCTCATTAACCTTTCTGAATGTTCTGTCCCCTGATGAAGACTAGTGTCTCTCATTTTGGAACATCCCCTTACCCTACATGGTCCCTAGAGAAGGGAGTGCAGTTGCAAATTGCTCTTAATTGTCTACTCTTGGCTGTAAAAGCAAGCAGGCAGCATCAGGAATTCAGGTGACTTTAGTCTCACATCTTGCCTAACTCAGGCATCCCTTTAGTGTTTCCTGGTGGTTAGCTGTGCCTCTTTTTTCTTTTTTCTTTCCCTTTCCTTCAAAGTGAAATGCAGATAGTATTTTACCTATTTCCATCCAGAGGTTACTTAATTAAAGCAAAATAGCCTTTCACTGTGTTAGCATCTGTGTTCCTGTATCTGTAGGTATTTTTATCTGTGTACTGGCATCTCTTAGCTTCTCCCTAGAAGTGAGAATCACTTGTAAATATATTTCTAAAATGCTGAGACCCCCCCAGATAGAAGCAATAGAGCTTCAGTCTTCCTCAGCCTATATATGTGGATGGTTTATCCTAAAAGGAACGGTGATATTTCATGGAATGTTGGCCAACTTGAACTGTTACTGTGAACATTTTCATGAAAGAGCCGACAGTACGTTAACTAGGCAGAGGAGAGCACACATAGGTGTTTTGCTAAGTGTGGATGTCTCTGTATAGAGAGGGAGATGATGCAAATTGTAACATGAGCTTTGTTCAGAGACCATTGGGGGTCAAAGATGTATTGGGGCATCCAAGTTGAGGGATGTCAGATGTCATACTTGAAACATTAAGACTGTTTTCTCTAAGAAGGATCCCCCCCCCCCCCCCAGTTCAGGACTAAAAAGAAAAAAAAAACTTAGATGAGATTATACCCTGGTATTACCATGGACTATCCCTTCTATCTGATGTTTTTGCAAAGTGGTATTAGAGAAACCATTTAAGGAATGGCAGCTGTTATAAGATGCCCCCTACCCCAGCTGACCCTTCCTCCACTCTGCTCTTGGTAAAGATACTATGGGAAGACTGTCTCTTATCAGTATAATTTATGATCTGTCATTCTTGTCAACTATTTCTGCTCTGGATATTTTCATCTGTTACTCCTAGATTCCAGTTACATTTCTTTTATCAGAAAGGGTTTTTTTTTCATTTTTAAATGATTGAAACCTAGGAGAAACTCCAGATAAAATTTCATTTTCTTTGTGGCTCAAACAACCTGGGACTCGTGAAACCTGAAGGCGAATGTGGTACATACACCAGAAACACAGGGTACTGTTCTGAAGAGCGTACAGAGCCCTGATGCTCCTGGAGGGGGTTTGGAGTTCCCCACACTCTGCCTGGATCATCACCATTCCTTACATCGGCAGCTCTTCGTGAACACGCAGCTTTTGGTTACCAGTACCAGATGCAGAGGGACAGTATATTACACCTTCTATTTTGTGAGGGGACTGTTCTGAATGAAGAGAAGCCCTTTGAAAATGCCGTTCTGGAAGTTGGCAAATAAGTGCCTCTTGTTATTGAGGCTATTTAATTCTGACTTTTCCCCCTCCCATTCACATTCTCACCCAGGGTGGGCATATTTGGAGTTGTTGAAGATTATTCTCAACACCATCTAAAAAATAATCAGGATAACATCTTGGCTTTTGTGTATTTGAGATTTAATAATTGTAATGAGTGAATCTTCTAGCAATAGCAACACTTTCATTATCACTTATTTTAAGCTAATAATAGAAATGGGGTGCAAGCCAACTCAGGGTTTTCTGATTACAGCTTCTGCAGTGAGTAAAGCCTCTCCCTGGTATGTCAGGGTTTCCTGGTGGTGTTTGAGCAGTTGTAACTTTGCATCTTTATTAGCTTAGGTCAGAGTAAAGGTAAACAGCTTTCTATCAGAACAGGCTCCAGATACATGGTTTTCTTTTGTCTTTTCTGGATTTGTTTTGTGATCAGAGTGGTTTTTGTTTTTGTTAGGTTTGTTGTTTGTTTGTTTTTAGTTTAATGGGGTTTGTTTTCTTGCTTAGAGAGTTCAAAGAAGAAAAGGGAGGGAGAGAACTTTTTGTTTCAGTACAGGTAATAAGTCAGTTGACAAAAGGTTGGACTTCCTGGAAGAAGGAATATATGCAGAGTTAATTTTTTAAAAAGAATTCATTGGTAGAGAATGCCTTGAGTTTATCTGGGGGCGAATAAAGGAAATTCCAATTCCTTCTCTATTTAGTTCCAGTCAGTTATCCAGCCTCTCTTTGGGTCTTGGCTCAAGTGAACCAGCCAGGCCCAACATTCTTCCTTGTGTTTCTAAGACCTAGGGCACTTAACACATGAATGGCTCTTTCCTTCTGTAACTAGCAGAGCTGACAGCTGGAAAGTCAGCCACTGAGAACCTTTAAAGGAAGCCAGAAAGATCACCCCGTAAATTGAAGAGCGAAAGGGAGCTCTTGTAGCTTGGGCCCTGAAGGTGGGTGAAGACCAGGCGAACTGAACTTGAAGTTTTGATTGCTGAGTCATTACAACAGCCTGGAGCTGTGTGTTAGCTCCACAAACTGATGCGGACACTGGGGCTAATGCTAATAGACTGGAGCATCAGCCTACAGCAGAAAATGCAGACTCTTGGGATGAAGAAGATCCAGGCTCTCACGACAGATGCATGTTTGTATAGTCTTGCTATTGTTCTTCATCCCCTGAGAACTTCTCCCGGTCCCCTGTTAAATTGCAAAGGGAGAGATGGATTAATTAAAGTGAGGGTAGAACAGGGGCTTTGCAATGGACTAAATCAATTCACTCAATTTATCTGAATCCCCATTTGGGACTACTCAGTATACTGTCACCGGTAAAAGTGGGGTTGGGTGGAGACAGGGGTTAGAATCAGGAGAACGTTTGAGACTTAGGTGTCAGTCAAGCATTGATGGTGCACTTGATGGTCAGTAAGTCACTGAAAGTCTCAGAACTCTGATCATTCTTCCTGTTTAGGAATAAGCATCCTTATAGTGTGTCATTGGGATTATGATGAAGTATTATAGATATAAATATATTTAAGTATAAATTTAAATAAATATTTAAATATAAAATGATCTGTTATTACACTGCTATGGAAATGTAATGTACTATGGTAATGATGACTTCATATATGGTTTAAGACTTTACAAAATAGTTTCTTCAATATGATTTTCAAATTAAGCAGAACTTCATAATGGTGATCAATATTTGTGGTATTAAAATTTGGGTGTTTCACAAATGTGTTGACTATACCTCATCTCAGTAATTTCTGTGGCACACTCTTGGTTGCAGGTTTGTGTATGTGTGAGTGCCTATGCAAATGAGCACGTATACACATGCTCAATTACTTGCAAGCAATTATACCTCCTATTGGAGGTGCAGCTTCAGATTCATGAAAAATAGAAAATGTGATGATCTCAATCCATTGTCATTGGATATCCAGAGAGGACAGGAAAGACTTGGACATCTAGACCTTTTTGGGGGACTACACAGATCATTATAGGGTTTGTGGAGTCTAGAAAACTCTATTCCACAATAAGGCTGTTGACTAGAATTTGAGTTAAACTTGGAAATTGTATCAGTAGGATCGCAATGAATTATCTTTGCGGGATAGATAGACCAGAATTAAAGGGCTCAGTTAGAGATCCTTATGACAAGAAAATATGGTAGTGATGGGCATTGGCTTTGAAGTTGGACTTGGGTTGGATACCTAATCTCTCAGAACCTCAGTTATCCAATCTGTAAAATGGGGATAATCAATCATTCAATGGGCCTCTGTGTGAGTGAATAGATGAGTGTATATGTACTTGACCCTTGAACAATATACGGGTTAGGGGTGCCAGCCTCCAGGCAGTAGAAAATCTCCTGTAACTTTTGACTCATCCAAAACTTACAGCTTACTATCTGTTGACCAGAAGCCTTACTGATAACATAGTCAATTAACATATTTTGTAGTATGTATTCTATATTGTATTCTTACAACAAAGTAAGCTAGAGAAAAAATCTTTTTAAGAAAATCAAAGGGAAGATATGTTTACTGCACTGTAAGACATCCACGTAAGAAGCAGATCCACACTGTTCAAACCTATCTTGTTGAAGGTCAGCTGTCATAGTACTTGGCAAAATTCTTAACACAAAACTGAAACTATAGTTTCACATATATTTTCCCCCCTTCATCTGGCTTAAGAATTAGGAAGACCACTCTAATTTAATGTATTTATGTAATTTATGTCGGTAGGCAAAAGCCCCAAATGTAATCTGAGAGCTAAGCACCACGGGAGAGAGAAAGTTGTATTTCTGTAAATTAGCTCATTTCATGTACCATGATTTCATCAGATCCTTTCTCAGAGCAACCAAAGTGCCCTTTCCAGATGTCACCTCACTTACGCTCAGAACTTCCAAAATGATACTGAATGTAAGTAGCGAGAATCCTGTGCACCCATCCATATGTGGTTGCAGAAACACAGTTCACATGTCAGCAAGTGGTGTTAACATTGCTCTTTATCTAACATCTCGTTTTGTTCACAGTCAATGAAAGGATGCATATTTATTAAACACCTACCAGGTACAAGCACTGTGATCACCGCTGTGGGGGATGTAGGCCTCTCTCTGCTCATGCTTCTTTGCTGCAATTCCTGCATTTGGATGGGGCATGCTGCAGTTTCCAGGCTGTCCCCTGGAATTTGGACTTCATAGTTAAATAGGATTAAGATTCCTCTGCAAGAAGATGACCTATGTGGGGCTATGTCATTGTGTATGACCTTTATTTAGTTCAAGAACATATTGCAAAAGATGTAAAAATCCTTGTTCCTGTTGTAGCTGAACTGAGCTGTCAGTGATGAGTTCAATTCTGCTTTGCTAACTCTGCACGGCTGATACCATTTGGCCCAGGTATTTCTGTTCTGCACAGTCAGCCTTTCCCTAGGCACGAAAGGAGCAGGGTTTTGTCCTTCAGATTGTGGGTTTTTCTGTCCTTACAATGAATGGATGGAGCTGATTTTATGGCTTGCCGAGAAGGAAGACAAGAACCATGTTACCTTCAGTGTAAGACTGGTTTCTTAAAATCCAAATCTAGTAGAGTAAGAAGGGGAAGAGGCATGTCAATTGGTGAAAATAATAAATGCAAGTTTATACGTCTCAACCACAGACTTGAGCCTCAGGATTTGTGGTTAGAGAAGTGTACTGAACTAACTTACCTGAGTAATATACTGCAGATACACACAATAAGATGGTGTCATAAATTATAACGAATCCTCTCATAGTCATCAAATGTGTTCTAAGTGCCAGACGCTGTGCTATGTCGCAGGCTGTATTATTTACACTTTCAAAACAAAGGTAAGGTAACATTCCCATATTACAGATGCAACAAAAAGTGATTCACTCCTTTGTCCAATATTCAGACCAACTTCAAAGCTCATGTATGTCTCTTCTATGTATTCATAAGGATATATATTCTATATATACCATGTTTTAAAAAAATCTTTAGGTTGTAAACCCAATGCTTCTTCACATAAATCCTTGAATATGGAGAGTCCAGAGCAAGGCTTCTCTAAATGCAAATCAAATAATCTTGTTGCCATAACAGGACTCATTCTATCAGTGGAAAGATGTAGTCTCTGTCTCTAAGGGACCTCTGAAGGGTCACCTCCTGAACCAGTGGGTTCCAGGTAGCAGTAAGTCCTTAATGCTTTTGAGGTAGAGCCCAACTTTGACAATTAAGTAAATCTCATAGGAATGTTTGGTATCATGTAGCGTATTGGCAAAAGTAATTACAGTTACGGGATGTGGGACAAAGAAATGACAGTCTGCTCTGTAACATTAAATCCTAAGTAGCAGTGGACAATATTTGCAGAATGTACTTTATGGGTAGTGTCCCTAAGTGTCTCTCTATGTAACTTTGTATGGATTTCTTTGGTACCTTTTTCCTTTCCTTGCGTGGTTGTTGTAAAAAGATTAAGAAAAGTAATACTCAAAAGGGACTGAGAATTGGGATTTGGTTCTGTTCAATAAAAGATAAATAATAGGGATGCCTGGGTAGCTTAGTCACTTAAGCATCCAACTCTTGACTTCCGCTCAGGTCATGATCTCCCTGTTTTTAGGTTTGAGCCCCATGTTGGGCTCTGCTCTGACAGTACGGAGCCTGCTAGGGCTTTTCCCTCTTTCCCTTCCTCTCTCTGTTACTCCTGTGCTCTTTCTCTCAAAATAAATTAACATTAAATAAATATTATGATATATTTTGAAAATTATAATAATTAGTAGTATTAATATGATAATTTAGGAATATCTGTGTATAAACCTTGTACTCCGCAGTGCCAGAGGTTATACAAATTGTTACCTCACATGAGTGAACAGAAACATGAATATCCATGTCTGTCTGGCCATAAAAATATGAGCGAGAGGAGGAAAATTATCTTTTAGATATTGATGTCAGTGAGGGACATGCTGACGGAAAAAGAGTGATTTGGCTCAGGGCATTCAAGGAGACTAGAGAAACAGAGAGCCAAGTCAGAATTTCATGTGCTAAGGAATTTTTTTTTATCGTTCAATCCTAAAAATGCCGTGAACTTGGGAACGTAGCACAACGCTTATCTGTAAACAGGAAAAAGGGTCACATTTTGAAAGCTTTCTTGATAAAGAGAGGAGGTAACCATCTTCCTTTGACTTTATGCTATAAAAGAAACAAAGAAAATTTCAACTCTGCCTCTTTTCTCATCCCTGTAAAATTTCTCTAGCTTTTGTATGAAGTGTAGATATATATATATATATTTTAAATCAGTTTTTGGTGTTCTAGATACTCCTTTTTGTATATATGAGGAAACCAGAATTCTCTGTGTTTGGTAAGCCATTCCAGGATAGGAGATTTAAATTCTTTATGTAGGACAGCTTGATCTTTATCTTCGTGATTTGCGTGATAAGTCCCAGAAGCAAGGACCAAGTATGTACACAATGGTTCAGGGTATACTTTTTGGGAAAAGTATGATTGGAATTAAAACTTTTGATCATACATGCCAGGAACCTTGCAGATGCTTAACGTGGAAGAACTGTTTCAGTAAAGAAAAGTTTTTTATACAAATTGAGACAAATGTTTGCATAACAGTAAAATAAGTATGAAGTGCAAGCAATTTGAACAATCACTTTAGTAAAGGTGAAGTTGTGCCTGAAAATGACTGAGTGATTAGTAATAAAAACAGTGGCTGAATGTGCTAACTTTTTTCCTGTTGGAGACGTTCCCTATGTATAGTGATAAACACACTAAGGAGATAGGTACACACAAGGAAAAAATTGCACTCACACTCTTCTAAAGGAAAGTCATGTTTATATGTGACTTTTGCTCAGGATCTTTCCTCTACCAAAGAGCATGGAATATAATAAATATGAAACACTTTATCAACTAACCTGTTCTGATTCCAGTGCCCCAAATAAGAGCATATATATATGTAAGTAGTTTTAAGTTTTTCTGAGTGTCCCTTGATTGCAAATACTTTAATGAACCAGAGTCTATCTGGTTCACAGACGGCTGAGTTCTTCTTGTGCTCATCTGGTGGATGCTACCTCCTTTATCCCTTTCTCCTTCTTTGACCTATCTTGCCTTACTGCCATGATTTTGCTGGATGTGTGTTTGCCCCTTCAAGTTGGATTTTTATTTCTGCCGTCACAATAGGCACTCATGCATTTTTTCTAAGCTTTCAGTAAGCGGAATTCTATTTTTCCTATCTGGCACATGTTTTTTTCCCCAAGACTCATTTGACTGAATATATATATATATATATATATATATATATATATATAATTTGACTGATATATATATATCTTTTTTCTATTCCTGAATCTCAGAAGTATGACATAGATCTATATTAAGATCGCTTTTGCTTGAGTAAATCAGCATTGTCTATGAATGCTCTTGAGGATAATATCTTTGTGCTTATGTGTCCATTTCAGTGGTATCATTTGTCCATATGTTTCATTTTCTTTCTTTCTTTTTTGTTTAATGTTCACTTTTGAGAGAGAGAGAGAGAGAGAGAGAGAGAGAGGACAAGGGGTAGAGAGAGAGGGAGACACAGAATCTGAAGCAGGCTCCAGGTCCCGAGCCATCCAGCACAGAGCTCGATGTGGGGCTTGAACTCACAAACCATGAGATCATGACCTGAGCCAGAACCGGGTGCCCAACCGACTGAGCCACCCAGGCGCCCCTATTGATGTGTTTTTGAACACCTACTAGCTTCACTATTCCATCGAGTATAGTGTGGAACACAGAGTTGTAAACAAATGATGTTTTTCCCCTCAAATATGTTTATATACTATTGCTAATGTTATATTAGCAAAAGAGAAATTAACTTGCTAAACAACGCAGCATGGCATTCAGAACCAAAAAATGGAGTCAATATGAATTATTTACAGAATAAAGTTATCACTGGGGACTTTGTGATGGGGAAGATTAAGGAAGAAACTTGCTCTACATTATGTTTAGGACTAAATCCAGTTTTTCTGAAGAGAAATGGAAGAGATGAGGGCTTTAGTGTGAATAGGGGAAGAAAATGTCATCAACAAGTATTTGGTAGATAAGAATAAAGATTTGGGGTGGGTCCCATAGAAAGCCTAGAAAAAAAGAATCACAAAATTAACCCCGTAGCTATCATGTATTTAACATTGTGATATTCCAGGTGGTATGCTGGGAACTTCAGTTGTGAAAAGGAACTATGATGATTCTCACGGTACAGATGAGGAACCTCAACCTCAGACAAGTTGTGATTTGCTCAGGTAAACAGTCACATGTCGTGTATGATGTGTGCCTAGATGGCTCTGGCTGCAGAGCCCAGGTGACTTGGTTCCTCCCATTATGATCTTTATCCTTGTAAACCCTGAAAGCCATACAGTGTTCTGTATTTTCCCTTCCTGAGTTTCGAATTGTTCTTTACTCTTTTAGGTGAAAACTGTTTGGTGTAACTTTTTTTTTTTTAACCTTAATTTTCCTGGAATTTTTTCTCCAGTGATCGCCAACAAGAGAGCTTGGAAACAAAGATAAATGCAAAGATTCCTACCTGGCATCCTTACTTTCTCTTCCCCGTTGAGATCTGAGTATGTCCCTTTTCTATTTTCTGGAAGGGGAGCTAGTGCTTTATACAGATGGTCTGTCGGACAGACAGATGGTCCTGACTTCTCTAATGGTATGTTCTAGAGAGAAACATGTCTGTGAACTGCCAGCTCAGAATGGAATGGCACTTAACATAAGCATGAAGAGTTGATAGAGGAAAGTATGTTCTCTGACCTTCCAGACGTCAGCCCAGTTTGTTAGTTTGGAATTCTTAGAGATAGAAGAGAGACTTCATTCTGCTGCAGTAGATGGCTATTTCTTTCTCTCAAGCCAGAGGGCTGATCCTTCCACAACAGTAAACTCAGAAATTTGCCAGGCAGTTTCATAGGATGCCATTTTTCTTGGCTTAGGGCCTGGATCTAAGGTAAGGATCCAGGAGAAGCAAAAGGCTGACCAGTTTGAAGCTAGTCCACTCTAATTCTGACCATGCCATTTACTGGGAGGGAGTGGAGGCAAGAAGGAATAAAAAACAAAACAAAACAATACAAAACAGCAGAGGGTTTTGCCAAGAGAAAGCCACTAATCAAATTGATTCTTTGGTCATTACTTTTAATCTCTATGGGGACAGTACAGAGTCACCTGTCAGGCTTGTGGTTAAATAACCCCTTGATTCTCCCCCCTAATGAGAGCAGAGATAGGAAATTTAAAAATGGGAAAAAAGCTAATTTCATCTCTATCTGAGGTTTGGGTACTGCTCCAGAAAAACCTGCCTTCCTCGATATCTGTTTTACTCACCTTCACCACCTCCCATAGTTGTTAGTGATTTGAGCGTCCACAGCATAAGGAAATCTTTCCCTACTCTTGTCTCGTGTTCCCCTAGTCTTCTTGCCAAGTGGAGGCCACAGAAGATGCAAGAAAGTCCTGTTCAGCAACAGCTCCTGTTTCTGACATTGACTCAGACCTCCTACCTACTGGCTTGCTAGGACTTCCCAATTTCCTGCTTCCTCTCTCCAACTTTTTAAATATATCTCATCTCCAGATCCAAGTGTTCCAGCATCTATCTCAGGCCTTCCTCCTTTTTGGTAATGTCTCTACTTACAAACCTGTATTCTTTGTTCTAGTCTTTATTCTGCACAGTTCCACAGTTTTAAGCAACCTAGGGCTTCACATTAAAAGGCATTGCTTCCACTTGCCCCAGCTTGCGATATTGTGAGCAATGTTCAACCCTCCAGCCCCCTTGCTGGGCATGGGGAGCAGATGCTGCCTTTGCATAATGACTCTGAATCTTCCCAACCTGAAAATCCTAGTTACACATTTGCCAACGATCTCCTTTTTTCTGGCATTTAATGTAAGTGTCTTTTAAAAAGGATGATGTTCTTACCTTGCCAGATCGGGACCATGATAACAGCCAGCATTTATTAAGCATTTACTATGCATTTAGAACTTTATATTCATTTTCAAAAATTCGACTCCCCCTCCTTCCCCCAAGAAAGCAACTGAAGTAGATATTACACACATTTCAAAGAAGGAAACATTTGGGGCACCTGGGTGGCTCAGTCAGTTAAGCATTTGACTCTGGATTTTGGCTCAGGTCATGATCTCACTGTTCATGCTCTGTGCTGATGGTGTGGAGCCTACTTGGAGAGAGGCTCTTTCTCTCCCTCTGCCCCTCCCCCACGTGCTTGCTCTCGCTTTCTCTCTCTCTCTTAAAATAAATAAAAATAAATTTCAAAGAAGGAAACATTTGGGGCACCTGGGTGGCTCAGTTGGTTAAGCATACAACTTTGGCTCAGGTCATGATCTCGTGGTCCATGGGTTCGAGCCCCACATCAGGCTCTGTGCTGACAACTCAGAGTCTAGAGCCTGCTTTGGATTATGGGTCTCCCTCTCTCTGCCCCTCCCCCACTCATGCTCTGTCTCTCTCTCTCTCTTTTTCTCTGTCTCTTTCTAGCTCTCTCAAAAATGAATAAACATTGAAAAAATTTTAAAAAAATATTTTAAAGAAGGAAACATTTAAGCTAAGAGAGGTTAAATAAATGGCCAAGATCACATAGCAGAGATCTGGATAAAGCAAGTATCTATGTCTAGAAATGTTGTCGTATGCTGCCTTCGAAGTCATTTAAAAAATAAGTGGTCCCTTCTTTCAGAGGGGAATGCATGGGATTTTGTATTTGGGTATATAAGAAAAAGCTTTGTAAACTTTAAAGCTCTATGCAAATGTTAATTGTTACTATGTTCTACCCTAAAATTATTTATGGATGACACTGCATATATTTATATAGCTCAGTATAACAAATAGCTGATTAAGGAGCAATCATTTCTCAATTTTAAAGCAGAAATATTGTGGATGCTTATGAAATAGAGCTTGAAAAACAGATGTGTGCGGGAGCCTGGTTGGTGTGTCTGGTGAAATACCGTACAACCTGACTAAATTACACTAATGAGTTGGAGACCCATTACAAATTATCACATTTGCCCAATTAGCAAAGGAGTAACTTAGAGAAAATGACTACTAAGGAAGCAAAGCTGATATAAAGGAAAGACAAAACTTCAAGGAAGCCTAAAAGATGGTAGTACACACCACACTCACATGCACACACACATTACAATAGGTAAAGTTGTTAACATTATTCTGAAATCTGCAAAAATGTGTACAATATGGATCTATGTGTATATATGGACTGCTCAGTTCCATTGCCTCCCCTCCAATTATCTCAGGTCTTACAACAGAGAACAATGAATGGAAGCTCATTGTTTGGAGGTTCCCCAAAAAAGTTTTATGTTTCTACTGAGTTTGAATTTTGTGTTACAGTTACACTATTATACTAAAGTAGACTGTGGTTCTACATTTAGTTAAGTTTTATTATATGCTTTGAGGATTGCATTCCCATCCTGAACACATCAATAGGTATTATCACCTTGGAGTGTTCTTGGTTACAGTACTTTTTTCTAAATTTTTCTTAGAAGTCATTCTTCACATATTCTCAGGGAGAAGGGCCCTGCTTTCCAGATTCTCTCAATAAACTTATTTTGAGGACAAAAATAAAAAAACAAGTTATCTACCAACCTCCTTGCGATTATAAAATCTCAGTGTTTGAGAGCTCAAAGAACAATACCCCATTTAAATCTAGATTATTTTTCATGGAGTTTTAATAGTATCAAAATAGACTTTAATACAATTTAGAAGTAGAAATCCAGTAATTGCATAGTTGCCTATTCCATTTATTTCCACCACTTATTGAATATTGTTTATCAGTGACAGGGATGTACATATATCTTGTGTAACTCTTAGTACAGGCAATAATGTAATCACTTTTCATATACAGATAGGGAAACTGAGGCTTAGAGAAGATAAGTAAATTGACAGTGAGGATGCATCTAATAAATGTCTGAGCTGGGATTTGAGAAAATAAGTGTCATGTTTCAAAGGCACTTACAGTCTACCAAACATATGGTCATATTCACAGCAGGCTTTCTGCTAAAATTATGGCTTGTAAGCCCAGATCTTCATAATTAAAATAATGGCCTGCTCTAATTGCCTGCATTCTTTTCTGTGTTTCTAAACTTTTCCTTGTTCCTGGGCTTTGATCAGATGGTCAATGTGCTGTCAGTTTTGCCTTAGTTTTAGTTTTGTGGCTTTAGAATTCTTTGTGCTTTACTCTATACTAGGACTTACTAAATTTAACACAGACCATCTTCTGGTGCATACAGCCTAGCAGATACATGCTTCTAGCCTTCTTGGTGAGGAAATGGGGCTACATTTGTCCTTTTTCTGTAATAACGATAAAAACATGGTCACAAAGTCCATGTATCCTGGTACGTATGGCCTTTTTCTCTGTGACTCCCATGAAGAAGTAGAGTCTGTTTTGTTACTCCTTGAAACTAGACTACCTTTGTGACTTGCTTTGATAGAATGTAAGAGGAATGGCATTCTAACTTACAGGGATAGGCATTAGGAAGCCTGTAGCTTCCATTTTTCTCCCATGAAAGGAAGCCCATCTAGCTGGAGGATATACAGAAGACCCATCACTCTCTCCCTTTTCCCTGTGTTGTGTCTTCGAAAGCCAGCATGGCTGCCAGACGTGTGAGGGAGACCACCTCAGGCCTTCAAGCTCAGCTTCTTCTCCAGCTAAATGCAGTTGTGTAAGTGAACTGAGGAAGCCAGAAGCAGAGAAAGAGCCCATCCAATACAGAGAGTGGTTAGATAGAAGAAATGTCTAAGTCTCTGTATTGGGATGATTTATTACACAGCAGCAGTTTACCGGAACAGAATTACCTACTTGACAGGTGTTATTAATTTCTTAAGATTTAAGTTGGGGTGGGAGTGATTTGTGAGTTTCTGAAGTTGTTGACTTTCTGTGTCTTTTTGAAAAAGAGTAACCTGGTAACCTAGTGGTACAGCTCTCTTCTGTGAATATGGATCTCTTCAACTGCAGTGTTGCTGATATAAAAAGTCTAGATTTTGCTAATTAGCAGCTTGGCATTCATTCAGCTTCATTTTTTACTGCTTTTGAGTCATTATTCAGCAAACATTTAGAACCGACTATGTGTCAAGCATACTCATTGAAAATAATGTAATATTTATTATGAACAGGTTCAATATAGAGAGGAAATAAATTTCCTCCACACCTCTAGGGTATTAAGTTTTACACACACACACACAGTTACTCATTCATACTCCTATGTTATGGATTCCTTCTTCCACTCGGGTTTTTATTTGAAGGAAAAAAAGTTACCCTCCTTGGACCTTGTGATAATAATTTGTATGTTTATTTACATGTTCACATTTAATTCTCCCAGTAACCCTCTGAGAAGGGTGTTATTTTCCCATTTTACATATGGGAATACTAAGGGTAAAAAGATTAAGTGATGGTTTCAATGTCATACAACTGGAGAACGCAAAATCGAAACGTGTATCGTGACTTCTACTCCCAGGACCTTTTTTATTGCATGAGATCTCCTACTTCCATCCAGGACTATGAGACCAGCTCCAGGGCCTCCACTTTATCTCTTTCTGTTTTTTTTTTTTTTTTTTTCATTTTTTTCCCTCTCTCACTCCATTTAACGTTAGCCCTTCTCCTAATTGGTAGTAGGAATTCTCCTGTACTATGTGTATGGAAGCCTTCTTGAAAGAACAGAACATTGTTTTCTAGATATTGAAAAGCACTTGCCTCATGTGGGGTGTCTATCTTGTTTCAGAAAGTCCTTTGTGTGGTGACATGGGGTCCTGATTTGCTTTTATGGTCAATTTATTCAGAATTAAGCTGTCAAGGGAGTAAGCCCCAGGGAAGAGGAATTTTCCCTTTAATGCCTCATAAGGTATTTCTTGGGTGATATAAAGTATTTTCCTTGCACAGCATCTTCTTAGAACATGTGAAGAAATAGACATGGTGAACTAAGGTTGCGTGTTAAATCTTAATTTCTGCTACTCCTGAGGCAGAGTTTATATACCTGAGGTACAGCTTCTTGCCAGATCTAAGTGGGAGGGATAAAAGTTAACTTAGATTCCTTGCCCTGTACCAACAAAATGTCCCAATTTTAGTGTCTTCCTTCCATTACTAGACTTAATTTTTTTCTCCTCTAAAATCTCATTACATTACTTGATTGTTGTACTCAGGCTTACGTAGCCCATTTCTGTCTTCATAAATGATTTGGTGAACAGAGACTAACTGGCACACACTCACTAATACTTGTAACCTAGAAGATCATGGAGTTCATCTTCCAGTATATAGCAGTCCTGGGTCAGTGGCTAGTCTACAGGACGACCAAGGAACTACTGTATAGAGGTATTAGTCATTATTCCTACCTTTTTCTTTTCAAAGCCCCTATGTTCTTTTAGCTCCTGGCCTGTTTTTTATAAATATTCAGTAGCATTAGGGTTTACAAAATTCTCTCCTGTGTATGGAATTTACTTTTGCTCCACTCCTAAGACTCTGCTCTGAGGTTTTTCTTAACTTTCCTATGTTGTGTTTCACATTGTACTTACAAGTGTCCATAATGTATACTCAGAACAAAGGAAAAGGTGATATAAAATATAGACTCACTGGTGAAATTTGTTTCTTTCCACTAATTGGTTTCTCCTAGGCCTTTGTTAATGCTTCTTAGGATTCATCATACAAGTCAGGGTTAATAGTGTGAGGTTTCCTTAGCACCTATATTGAATGAAAAATAAGGCATATGGAAAAATAAGAGCCGTGGACTTGAAATTAGAATCCTGAGTCCTTCCATTTCCTAGCTCTACAACATAGGGCAAGTCTCTGAGCTTGCAACTTCTGAAAGCAGCTTCATTCTTTTGTGGCATAGGGATCATACCTGTCTCAAAAGCATCTTCTGCAATGCAGAGTGTTGTGTATATGTAAGGTATTATAATTGTTGCGTAGCATTTTGAAGATTAACTTTTTCAGATTATACAGTATACAAATTTAATGGGTGGTTTTGTAGCAAGAATGAGGCAGCAAAGAGAAAAATGTCCAAGAAAGTCTTGAACAAACATCACCACTTAAAAATAATGTTGTTTCTATGATATTCATAATTGTCTCTTAATGTTTATATTGGTTTAGAAAAAATGTAAATAAACGTGATATATTCATGTGTTGTTGGTAGCTGTGTATATTCATATAACGCTTTTCAAAAGCAACCTGACTTTATTGTAGGTCATAGAATTATTCATTTGCTTTGATCCCTTTCTGGAAATCTATCCTAAATAAATATAAAAAATGCAATGTACAGAAATATGCTAATAAAATTGTAACAGTAAAAAAAATGTCATCAACCACTTTGTCAAACAAAAAGATATGGGTAAAATAATTATGCGTGGAGATAAGGCAGCTACTAAAATTTACAACCTGGAAAACTTTGTATAATGACAACTATATAAAGAAAACAGGCATGCACACCTCATTTTATTGTGCTTCACTTTATTATACTTCACAGACACTATACAGGAAAACCTTGGAGTGCGAGCATCATTCGTTATGGAAACATGCTTGTAATCCAAAGCGCTTGTATATCAAAATGAGTTTCCCCATAAGAAATAATGGAAACTCAGGTGATTCATTCCATACCCCAAGATGTTCATATAAAAATGACTATAATACTGTAATATAATATAAAATAATAAAAAATACAAAATATAAATAAAGGTAAACAAATAAACCTGTATTTCCCTGTGAAAATCTTCATGGCTGGTATAAGGGAGATGAGAGAGAGGACGGTTATTGTGTAGGACAACTTTCACTATCACTAATGGATGTTGACAACAGTACAGTATTAATAAACCCTTGTCATATACTGTATTTATTGTAACTGGCAATAAAGCAGCAGAGGAAAGGGTCTATATCTGCAGGCAGCCTGACCTAGAATGAAGCAAAGCATTCCTAAGCTTACTCTTGTATGGAAAAGCAAAGGCCTGCCCATAGGTTCTTGGAAGTGACAAAAAATACACTAGGCCCAGTTGTGGGCACCTTCCAATGTTCCGAAAAATCACTGATTTCTGCCAGACACCGTGTCCTGAGACTGAGCATCTGAGCATGGGAGCTGATCACCCATAATCCTGTAGCACATGTGCGAGAGAGAGAGAGAAGAATCATTGGCTCACTTGTGATCATGTGATGTTCAGCATCACGTACTACTTATATTGCAAGACACTGCTTGTTTCCCCAGTTAAAATTTATTAGAAATGTTTGCTCGTCTTGCAGAACACTTGCGGAACAAGTTACTCTCAATCCAAGGTTTCACTGTACTTTGTTTTTAACAAGTTGAAGGTGTGTGGCAGCCTTGTGTTGGACAAGTTGATGAGCACCATTTTCCCAACAGCATTTGTGCACTTTTTGTGTCTGTCACATTTGGGTAATTCTTAATATTTCAGACTTTTTCATCATTACATTGTGACCTGTGATCAGTGATCTTTGTTACTGTGTTGGTTTTGGTGCCATGAAGTATACCCACATAAGATGGCAAACTTAATAGATAAATGTTATGTGTGTTCTGACTGCTCCATGGACTGGCTGTTCTCCTGTCTCTCTCCTTGTCCTCAGGCTTCCCTATTTCCTGAGACACCACAGTATTGAAATTAGGCTAATTAATAACCCTGCAATGGCCTCTAAGTGCACAAGAGAAAGAATTGCATGCCTCGCACTTTGAATCAAAAGTTAGAAATGACAAAGCTTAGTGAGGAGGGCCTACCTGAAGCTGAGATAGGCAGAAAGCTAGAGCTCTGTGTCAAGTAGTTCACCAAATTGTGGATGCAAAGGGAAAGTTCTTGAAGGTAATTAGAAGTGCCACTCCCACAAACATGTGAATATTAAGAAAGAGAAACAGCCTTCTTGCTGATACGAAGAACGATTTAGTGGTCTGAAAGAAGCTCAAAAGAGCCGCAACCTTCTCTTAAACCAAAGCCTAATCCAGAGCAAGGCCTGACTCTCTTGGAGCCTATGAAGGCTGAGAGAGTTGAAGCTCCCGAAGAAAATTTTGAAGCTAGCAGAGGTTTGGTTCATGAGATTTAAGACAAGAAGCCATCTCCAGAGTATAAAAGTTCAGGGAGAAGCAGCAAGTGCTGACATGGGAGCGGTAGCAGCTTATCCAGAAGTCGTGGCTAAAATAATTCATGA